>NC_091149.1:22756510-23031050 GCF_041381155.1 Argopecten irradians | reverse complement strand
GTATTTCGAGAAGCGCAGAGACTCTTGCTACGGAATAGCAGTGTCCGGTTATGGAGTAGGTTGCTTTAGTGATGGCCTCCAACCATTGAAACTCCTCCTGGAGATTTATGGATGGCAAGGAATCAATTTGGATAATGTCTGCGATTGTTCTTAAAACAACTGTGGTGTGTGGTGCCTTATATAGACCTTATCGGTAGTCGACAATGTCGATCATCGAAGATAGAATCTACCTCTACCCTTGACGGCTAAAAAGAAACCGTAATATCAACACGGGAGCCGCAAAAAATTTAAAGCTTGGGGCATTTATCCCGCCGCGCCCAGTTGAATTTTTTAATATAAATTTCCTTGGTGGTAACAGAAAAAAAAGTATTGGAAAAATGGAAGGTTCCATTAGAATAAATGGCACCAAACTAGAGCACTAGGCCTAACATGTACACAGAAAGTTTTCGTGTAGCCAATAAATACCAGGGCGTGTTGCGGGTTGTCGGACACATTTGAAATATCATTGCTGAAACGGCCCGTCTTCCGGCATCAGATAATCTGGTGTTTTCCTAAATTTAATGGGTAATACGATGTTAATATATGAGATGTTTTTATGATTATTAGAAGCAATCAAGCATGATCTGTATTTTGTGCTCTTTTTTCTTGTTATTTTCTCTGAAAAATTTGGCTTGCCAATGTCAACCAGGTCACTATACACAGGTTTTGTTAATAAGCAGAGTAGAGTAGTAGTTTCTAGATCAATTTTATTCAAATTGGTTATCATGATCTACGGCTAATAAAGGGTTAAGGTGGTATCAGCAAATCTGATTTAAATACAGATCCTTATAATCCACTCATTAAATAATAAGATTTGATTAAAATCCAAAGGGGAGTCCACGTCCAGATACTACGTGGTTATTCATACCCAATCCATTTTTTACACCTTGTTACATCAATTGAAAACGATATTTCATCCCAGTATACATAACACAATTAGCTTTGTTGTGCTCTTTGGGCGAGATGACTACGTAAACCGAAATATAATTCTGACAGTTTTTTCAACTATTTCGTCCCCTGAAATTTACTGTCAAAATTTTGCAAGTAGCAATTTGATTGGCTATTTTCAAAGGTCACCGGGACATGACCCCTAATGGGATTTTTCAAACGTAATGATAATAAGGATCTGTATTTTAAAGATGCTCCACCGCCGACAGAGCATAAATGATGTTAATCATTTGAACAATAATTGTTGTTTAATCGTGTAAATATATGCTTAATTAACACAAAAAAATAATTTATTTCGCCTTTTGTGCATGCGCAATCAGTACTTCATTCCACATGGGATATAGTGTCACGGAATTTTTTCGGGATGCAATTAATTATTTCTCATATTTTTAACTTGAAGTAAAATTAGAAGCTCAATCTTTTCAATAGTGGTAATGGTGTGAAGTACGTAACTTTTGTAGCTGGAGAAAAATACTAAATCGTCTGCTCCTGTTTTTTATAGTGAAAAATACCATTTGTCAGCGGTGGAACATCTTTAATCAGATTGGGTGTATCAGTTAACCATTTGCTTACAGTTCTTGAACTACTCTTTTTGCATAATACTTTTTGAGTTGTGACAAAATATTATAGCTCGATTTCCATAATTACAACATGCCGATGTTAGATTTAAATAAATAAACCTAATTAAAGGTCATGTCTATTATTATAATTTTTTGTTTGTCTTTCAGGATTTAACATTCCATTCAGCTACCTGCCTGTACATAGTGTATCTGTCATCCCGCGAAAGTGCTCTTCTGATTTCAATCATCGGGATATCGAGTATTGTGTCACGCGTCCTGGTCGGTTACATATCTGACAAGTCGTGTGTGAATACTCTTGTTCTGAACAGTGCCATGTTGTTGATAGGGGCGCTAACCACAAGCATGGTTCCATATTACACTACGTTTGCAAGTCTGGGGCTACCACAGGTAACCGATTGCGACTCGTATTGTAACATGTGGGGTATATCTGGCTTGCCATTAAAGGGGATTCAGATACCCAGACAAAGTACGACACACTGCGTGGGTCGCGAGTTAGAACCCCATAAAGGACATTTGCAAGGTCCTGACCACAAATCGATGTTAGATTTTCTCCGGATACTCGACCCTTATCAATTAAACCTAAAACATCCTTAATGTTGTTAAAAGACCGTTAAACCAAATTTAAAAAAATCATAAACGTATGTATACTAACCCTATACATGAACATGATCAATCATGTATGAGAAGAAACGAGAGGACTTATATGAGTTATTAGTTTGATATAGAATATAAATATTTATATTTACGTAATAATAATGTTGTCAAAACTTTCAGTTACCTACGCTACTACTTTTTTCTCCCAAAGCTACGTTTGTTTTGTTCATGACTGTCAACCTGGTGAAACTGTTAGGGGTCCATGTCCTATCATCGGCACTTGGAATACAGTTCTTTTGTATGGGCTCTGGATCATTTATTGGACCACCTATTTTGCAGGTAGATATATCTAATGATCTTTATCTTCTATTTTAAATAGACAAAATGCTAATGTTTTGACAATGTGTGTTTTTTGACAATCGATTTCAATCGAACATTTAACTCCATATGATACAAACGATACTTAAAGGATGTTCAATCGCCGACATAGTATAAACGATACTCATCATGTAAACAACAATTCATTTCAGATTGATCGTATCTATATCTTTGTCTAATTAACACAAAAATGATATAAAGATGAATTATTTCGCTTTTGGTGCATGCGCAATCATTATTTCATACCATAGTGCCACGGATTTTTTTCGGGACGAAATAAATTATCTAATGTTTTCATCTTGAAGTCAGTTGAGAAGATATGGCTGTTCAATGATGGTATTGGTGTAGCTTTTGTTACTTAAATCCTATTTTTGACAGAAAAACATACCATTTTTTAGCTGTGGAGCTAGCTTAAGATAATTGCTTGGTCGTGTATTGTATATAAAGGTTCTACTAGATGACACGCGTACTTATGGAACTACATACACAGTATTCTTTTAAGTATATGTGCCGTATTTTTCATACTCACTAAGCAAGTTAATTTAATGTAATTCACAACCAACAGTTTGAGAGTTACGATACTCATAATGAATTGGTTTAGATTTTTACATTTATTTAGTACAAATAAGGGCTGAAAATCATTTTAGCAGTACTTCCAAAATTAATTATTTTACATTTAATTAACATATTCATTCATTAAACCTATGGTTTTCAATAGAGCACAGAAGAAAAAATAGTATGTAAAATTGTTTGTCCAATTACGGCACATAGAACTTGAACAATGGTAATGAAACAGTTTAAGATTGTTTAAAAGGTTAGACATCGTATTTTAGTGATAAGTGATAATTAGGCGAAATAAGGTGTTTTGAATGCAAACATGTTATACCTTTAGTTACATATTGAAATTATTTAACTATTTAACAATTCATTAAAAGGATTTGTTTATTTTTAGGTATCTTATCTGAAATGAGCGGGAGTTACAACAGTGCATTTTACTTCGGCGGTGCCGTCATCGGACTCGCAGGACTACTTAGCTTACCACTAAGCTGTATGACAAGACGGGAGCAACAAATGACAGTCGAAATTACCCAAATCAACTACACAGCTGATACAACATCAAATGTTTTACAACGTCATTTAAGTCGATAAAAATGTATCACCATAAATGGCTACTATCCATGTTGGCATTAACAAAAGCAAGAAAAGTTGGAGTGGTTTTACAGAAAAAGAAAATGAATAGTGGAGCGGCTAAGCACAAAAATCGTTCAAATTTTTGAAGAAAGCATGAAACTTTGCATGTGGCTTCTTTAGAACATAAGGTTTCAGGGGAACAAAATGACCCCGAAAAATCACGGCCTCAGGTGGCCGCCATATTGGTTTTCAAAATAGCCGCCAAAACCATATTCTTCGACCCATAACTCACGTTTTATACCAGTTAGACCCAAACTTAAAACGTTTACATCCATATTATCGATACTTTGGAACAATTTGATAGTGCAAAACTTCATGTAGAAGGATCGCCATTTTGTAATTCACAATAGCCGCCAACTTTTCGAGCTATATCTCTATTTGATACATCTAATTGGTCAAGCTAACTTTAAGGAAATAAACACCTGCAAATATAATGAGAGTAGTAATCCTTTTGAAGTGTTTGATGCATAAATATTTTGATTCTTATTTTAATTTCAAAATGGCCGCCATTTGGAAATACCAGATGGCCGTTAAAAAAGGTTGTTTCCGTATTTCACTCTGTCAATGATCGAGCAAAGCATTAAGTTAAAGGTAGGGTTTCGCCCAATGAAATATAAAGACTACGAAATTGAAATTTATCCTGCACATAGATATAATCTTCAGATCTTTTTCAATGCATACAGCGAACAACATGGGTGGTCAGTTGCCTAGCTTGACCAGGGAAATACTTCTCTAAAAATAGAGTGAAGTCAAGCTTTACATAGAACATGACGTATTTTTTTTCCAAAACGAGGCCGCATCAACAAACGGAAGCGTGCAACAAAATGTCAGATAGAAGTGACAGTCTTGACACGGCATGTTTAGTTAAAAAAAAAACAACAACAACAAATCGAAGTGCGATGGACTCTTTATACATATCATAAAATCTAAACCACTTCATGTTACTTACATGCGCTCGCTAGCTTTGTACACCAAATATACATGTAGTTATTCTGCGGCTGTTTGTGCGCTGGCATATGTGTTGAAAGTTAACTCACCACGTGCAATGCCGTTGCACGAGTCCCAACAGATTCGGGCAAGTTCCACTTCAGATGTGGCTTATGTTTCTTCTATTGTACATGCCATCTATGAATTCAATTCCCTATAGATATCCTAGGACGCTACCGAATCCATAATAATTTCTTCCACTTCGTTGCCAATTCAGATATATTTTTCTTTATCTCACAACATTCGTTCAGCCATTTTGTTTACTTTTAGTGCGTGACAATGCGCATGCGCGAAACTTCGACAACACAATGCATCGTATCTTCATTTGCATACTATTTTGTCTGACGGACACCGTAATAAAATCAAGGATTTCCTTCAATTTTGTATTCAAGAAACATTTGTTCAATCTCAAACGCATAAAGAAATTAAATTGAGGTATTTTAATATGTTTTTCCATCTTTTCTTCCGTTTATCGCATTTCACAAAAAAATATTTATTTGGTTGGGCGAAACCTACCTTTAAGATTCTAAAATATCTTCACTAATATTATTGATGATTATTATTATTGATTACGGATCATTCTGGTAGTGTTAAACATCATGTAGAAAGACAACGATTTAGTATTTCTAGATGGCCACCAAATTTACTTCATGTACTTATACCTACCCGGTATATATGAAGATAATATAATGATTGGCTAAGTTGACTTTATGGCCCTGCAGGTAGGGCGTCAGAATTGTACCTGCTGCCCCTATTGCATGATCGTAAAAGGCGACTAAATTTAGGATCTTATCTTTTCTCTTCTTCCTAACTGACTTTATCTTTCCTAATGCCTCCCTTGGCACCGCCTCACTTTTGGCCTTGAGTTGAGCGTTCGCCCTTGTGAGGAAGGCTCTGGGTTCTGTCCCCAGGCCGAGACACACCAAAGTCTTTAAAAGTGGTAGTTTCTGCTCCTGCTTAGCGCTCAGCATACAGGGAGTGGGACGACTGGTTCGCCCGTTGTCAGTATAATGTGACCGGGTGGGGCGTGTTTGCTTGGTGTCTTCAGCGGCATGCTTCAGTGATATAGCACTATAAAAAGGGCAACAGTTCCACTATACAAGAAGACACAACATGAATATACCGCAGTCTCCCAAAACACGCACCTCGCACAACATACACGCAACACACCGCATACATGGGAGGCCGTCCTTACATGACCATAGCTGTTAATAGGACGTTGATTAATCAAACAAACAAACAAACAAGTTGACTTTAAGAAAATAAAACATGTTAATTATATTCTCATTAAATTTTCCAAATTGCCGCCAATCTGAAATTCAAGAAGTATGGCAGCATTAAACCAAAAGTACATAAAACGCGATTCCAAATAAGATGAAACTAATTCAACGTTCCCATTAAAGCCATTAAGAATTGATTTTGATTCATTTCATACTTTTTTTTCTAGTTTTGACACTTTGACGAAAGAATATTGCCATGTGTTTTCCTTTTATCTGCCTTAGGATGTAGGTCATTCCCTACATTGTCTTGTTTTCTACATTGTCTAGTCTTTCAATGTAGGGAATTCCCTTCATCGTACTATGTTCTCAAAACGTCCGAAACGTCTATATACCTTGCGTTTCAAAATAGCGATTTCACTATATAGTCCGAAATATCGAAATGCAAAGATCCAATGACCTTTCAATATAGTGAATTCCCTACATCGTACATTTTTTTCTGAAAACGTCCCAAAGACTCAAATACCTTTCTTCTAAATGTAACGAATTCCCTACATCATCTGAAATATTGAGATGCAAAAAATTCATGGCCTTTCAATGTAGCGAATTCCCTACATCGTACAATTTTCTGAAAACGTCCTAAAGACTCCTCTGACATTGCGTGTCAATGTAGAGAATTCACTACATCATTCAAATTTCTGAAACTGTCCGAATGGTTCATATACCTTGCTTGTCAATGCAGCGAATTCCCTACATCATCTGAAATATTGAGATACAAAAAATCCATGGCCTTTCAATGTAGCGAATTCCCTACATCCTACAATGTTCTGAAAAGGTATGAAAAATCATATAACTAACGTTTTAATTTAAGCGCATTCTCTACATCACTACAAAGTCCGAAAGTTTCGTTTAGATGGATTTTCAATGATGTTATTGTTATATTTCATATCATTTTCATAATTTATACACATGTATGCAAAATGTGGGTTAACAAAGTCAGCTTTAAATCTTGAAGTATTTATCAACAATCAATTCCCCGAAATTTAAATTAGAAATTGCAAAAGCTATAATTGAGGGATGTTCAATCTTTGTACAATGCTAACAACTGCAATTTGCATATCTGAGTAAATATCTACATCACAAAGAATTATGTTTTCTCTACTATTTTGTTGAAAAATGTATCAAACAACAAACGAATATGTTTACATTTCATTATCTGTACTTAAATCAATCCAATGTTTCTTAAATATTTCCATGTATGTACAATAATTAACAATAAATGTATTGCTTTGTAATTTAATCAAAATAATTCATATATGATTAAGAATATGCTAGTTTCAGTTTTGTTGTCAAATTAAATATCCGATCTTGTAAAATCAAGTAAGTAGATATATATGAGATATATTTCCATTATTCCCATTTTACTTGTCTTGCAAAATATAGCATATATGCACTAAAAATGGAATTTGAATTTGGTTCTAGTGTCGTTAAGGGTTGCTAAAATCCGTGTTACCCATGTTATCTTGTAGTTGGGATCGAATTCATATCTGTCACTTTCCAAGTTTAGTTTTTTTTCGTTATGCTGATGTTTTTGGTGTCTGTAAATTTTCTCATTATTTTGTTTTTCCCATATTGATCCTCCTCTTCTCCCGGAAACAAGCACACCAAGGTATACTGTCTGGTTTGCATACTACGATACCAAGATATCCTGAAAAGTAGATAAAATTGTTTAATTTCATTTCATTTTCACCTAATGATATCAAGTAAACACTCTACTGATTATTGAGACAGTATTGTAGTCTTTTCATAATGTCTTCAATGGTGGTTAATTTGGCGTTTTGAATGATTGGTCTCACATTAGTAAACAAGAGGCGCAGAGGGTCTGTATCCCTCCCGTGTTTATTTCTTACTTATTATAAAAAAAAACTCAATAGCAAAGCAAGAATGACTCCATGATTTGTTTTATTTTGAATCCCAACCACATAACGATGCTTTTTAATATCATATGACTATGAGTGTTATTAGATGCTTAGTTTCAGAGAAGAATTTGTATACATGAAAATAGCCAAATTGACCCTTTTGGCCCAACCTCTCAGGCCCTCGGGGTCAGCCCCCACCATTTTTAGCTCACCTGGTCCGAAGGACCGAGGTGAGCTTATGGGATACCGCAGCGTCCGGCGTCCGTCAACAATCGACTTCTTCACCATAACCGCTGGTCAGATTTCAACAAAATTACTGGTAGCATCCTTATGGGCTACTAACTGAAAATTGTACAAATGATGGGGGCTGAGGGGCGGGGCAAAAAGGGGTCAATTTGGCTATTTCCATATAAACGACTTCTCTGAAACCAAGCATGGGATAGCACCCATAATGCAATGGTAGCATCCTTATTGGGTAGGGATTCAAAATTGTACAAATGATTGGGCTGACCCCCCGGGGGCCTGAGGGGCGGGGTCAAAAGGGTCAATTTGGCTATTTCCATATAAACGACTTCTTCTCTGAAACCAAGCTTGGAATAGCACCCATAATGCAGTGGTAGCATCCTTATAGGGTGGGGATTCAAATTGTACAAATGATGGGGCTAGGGGGCCTGAGGGGCGGGGTCAAAAGGGGTCAATTTGGCTATTTCCATATCAACGACTTCTTCTCTGAAACCAAGCATGGAATAGCACCCATAATGCAATGGTAGCATCCTTATAAGGTGGGGATCCAAAATTGTACAAATGATGGGGCTGATCCCCCGGGGGCCTGAGGGGCGGGGTCAAAAGGGGTCAATTTGGCTATTTCCATATAAACGACTTCTCTCTGAAACCAAGCATGAGATAGCACTCATAATGCAATGGTAGTATCGTTATAGGGTGGGGATTCAAAATTGTACAAATGATAGGGCTTACCTCCGGGGGGCATGAGGGGCAGGGTCAATTTGGCAATTTCCATATAAACGACTTCTTCTCTGAAACCAAGCATGAGACAGCACTCATAATGCAATGGTAGCATCATTATAGGGTGGGGATTCAAAATTGTACAAATGATAGGGCTGACCCCCTGGGGGCCTGAGGGGCGGGGTCAAAAGGGGTCAATTTGGCTATATTTCCATTTAAACGACTTCTCTGAAACCAAGCATGGGATAGCACCTATAATACAATGGTAGCATCCTTATAGGGTGGGTATTCCAAATTGTGCAAACGATAGGACTGACCCCCACGGGGCCTGAGGGGCATGGTCAATTTAGCTATTTCCATATAAATGACTTTTCTCTGCAACTTAACATGGGATTACGCTCATAATGCAATGGTTACATCCTTATAGGGTTTGGATTCAAAATTTTGCAAATGATGGAGCTGACCCCCCGGGGTCCTGAAGGGTGGGGTCAATTTAGCTATTTCCATATAAACGACTTCTTCTCTGCAACTAAGCATGGAAGAGCACTCATAATGCAATGGAAGCATCCTTATAGGGTTGGAATCTGAAATTGTACAAATGATTGGGCTGACCCCCCGGGGGCCTGAGGGGCGGGGTCAAAAGGGGTCAATTTGGCTATTTCCATATAAACGACTTCTTCTCTGAAACCAAGCTTGGAATAGCACCCATAATGCAATGGTAGCATCCTTATAGGGTGGGGATTCAAATTGTACAAATGATGGGGCTAGGGGGCCTGAGGGGCGGGGTCAAAAGGGGTCAATTTGGCTATTTCCATATCAACGACTTCTTCTCTGAAACCAAGCATGGAATAGCACCCATAATGCAATGGTAGCATCCTTATAGGGTGGGGATTCAAAATTGTACAAATGATGGGGCTATCCCCCGGGGGCCTGAGGGGCGGGGTCAAAAGGGGTCAATTTGGCTATTTCCATATAAACGACTTCTCTGAAACCAAGCATGAGATAGCACTCATAATGCAATGGTAGTATCGTTATAGGGTGGGGATTCAAAATTGTACAAATGATAGGGCTTACCTCCGGGGGGCATGAGGGGCAGGGTCAATTTGGCAATTTCCATATAAACGACTTCTTCTCTGAAACCAAGCATGAGACAGCACTCATAATGCAATGGTAGCATCATTATAGGGTGGGGATTCAAAATTGTACAAATGATAGGGCTGACCCCCTGGGGGCCTGAGGGGCGGGGTCAAAAGGGGTCAATTTGGCTATATTTCCATTTAAACGACTTCTCTGAAACCAAGCATGGGATAGCACCTATAATACAATGGTAGCATCCTTATAGGGTGGGTATTCCGAAATTGTGGGGCATGGTCAAAGCTATTTCCATATAAATGGCAACTTAACATGGGTGGAGCTACATGGGGTCAATTTATAGGGGCCTGAGGGGGTCAATAAACGACTTCTTCTCTGCTATTTCCATATAAACGTACAAATGATCTTCGGGGTCTGCAACTAATCAACGACATGGAATAGCACCATAATGCAATGGTAGCATCCTTATAGGGTTTGGATTCAAAATTTTGCAAATGATGGGGCTGACCCCCCGGGGTCCTGATGGGGTCAATTTAGCTATTTCCATATAAACGACATCTTCTCTGCAACTAGCATGGTTGGCAATCAATGAAGCATTGTACAAATCTTGAAATTGTACAAATGGGGCTGACCCCTGGGGCCTTAGACGGCAATAGATGCGGGGTCAAAAAGGTCAAATTAGGCTACTATTTTCATATAAATTACTTCGTTTCTGAACCTATGTATTGGATAGCATATTTGTATGTTATCAATAGCATCATTGTATGGTTGTGATTCAAAATTAAACTTTGGGAGTCAATTTTGCTAATTTTTTCTAATTGTCAGAGTCTTTGTGATAATTACAAAAAAAAAACCAGAGTGAGCGATACAGGCCCTCTGGGCCTCTTGTTACAATTTTGAATCCTAACCCTAAAGGATGCGCTACCCTATGCTAAGTTTCAGAGAAGTTGTGTATATGAAATAGCCAAATTGACCCTTTTTGTTCCCGCCCATAAAGACCTCGGGGATTAGCCCCACCATTTGTACAATTTTGAATACTAACCCTATAAGGATGCTACCATTGCATTATGAGTGTCATCCAATGCTTTGTTTCAGAGGAGAAGACATTTAAGTAAAAAAAAGCCAAAATATACTCTTTTTGCCCCGCCCTTAAGGCCCCCAGGGGGTAAGCCCGACCAGTCAAATTTTGTCAAATTCCGACCGGCGGTTATTGGAAAAGTCGATTGTTGACGGACGGTCGTTACGGTATTGCATAATATTTCTGCAATATGGTTTTACATACATAGATATGTACATAGTTGGTCTCAGCAGGTTTTGTACTTTCTGTGGTTACCTCCTTGGCTTGTTCTTTGCCTCGTTCAATCTGTGCAAACAATTCATGAAAATAAACAAAAGACTCCAAATATTGCTTACCAATATGTTTCATGAGGTTTTTTAGCCCACCATCATCAGATGGCCGCCAGGCAGCCATCTTGGATTTTGATAGTTAAAGTTTGTTACCGCTATTTCTCAGAAAGTACTGAAGGGATCTTTCTCAAAATTTCATATGTAGGTTCCCCTAGGACACTAGTTGTGCATATTGCATTTTGGGACTGATCGGTCAAATAAGATGGCCGACCAGCCGCCATCTTGGATTTTGATAGTTAAAGTTTGTTCAGAAAGTACTGAAGGGATCTTTCTCAAATTTCATATGTAGGTTCCCCTAGGACCCTAGTAGTGCATATTGCATTTTGGGACTGATCGGTCAACAAGATGGCCGCCAGGTAGCCATCTCGGATTTTGATAGTTAAAGTTTTGTTACCGCTATTTCTCAGAAAGCACTGAAGGGATCTTTCTCAAATTTCATATGTAGGTTCCCCTAGGACCCTTGTTGTGCATATTGTATTTTGGGACTGATCGGTCAACAAGATGGCCGCCAGGCAGCCATCTTGGATTTTGATAGTTAAAGTTTGTTACCCGCTATTTCTCATAAAGTATTGAAGGGATCTTTCTCAAATTTCATATGTAGGTTCCCGTAGGACCCTAGTTGTGCATATTGCATTTTGGGACTGATCGGTCAACAAGATGGCCGACCAGCCGCCATCTTGAATTTTCGATAGTTAAAACGTTGTTACCGCTAATTCTCAGAAAGTACTGAAGGGATCTTTCTCAAATTTCATATGTAGGTTCCCCTACTACCCCAGTTGTGCATATTGCATTTTGGGACTGATCGGTCAACAAGATGGCCGACCGGTGGCCATCTTGGATTTTGATAGTTAAAGTTTGTTACCGCTATTTCTCAGAAAGTATTGAAGGGATTGTTCTCAAATTTCATATGTAGGTTCCTCTAGGACCCTAGTTCTGCATATTACATTTTGGGACTGATCGGTCAACAAGATGGCCGACCAGCAGCCATCTTGGATTTTGATAGTAAAAGTTTGCTACGGCTATTTCTCAGAAAGTATTGAAGGGATTGTTCTCAAATTTCATATGTAGGTTCCCCTAGGACCCTAGTAGTGCATATTGCATTTTGGGACTGATCAGTCAACAAGATGGCTGCCAGGTAGCCATCTTGGATTTTGATAGTTAAAGTTTGTTACCGCTATTTCTCAGAAAGCACTGAAGGGATCTTTCTCAAATTTCATATGTAGGTTCCCCTAGGACCCCAGTTGTGCATATTGCATTTTGGGACTGATCGGTCAACAAGATAGCCGCCAGGTAGCCATCTTGGATTTTGATAGTTAAAGTTTGTTACCGCTATTTCTCAGAAAGTACCGAAGGGATCTTTCTCAAATTTCATATGTAGGTTCCCCTAGGACCCCAGTTGTGCATATTGCATTTTGGGACTGATCGGTCAACAAGATGGCCGACCAGCCGCCATCTTGAATTTCGATAGTTAAACGTTGTTACCGCTAATTCTACGAAAGTACTGAAGGGATCTTTCTCAAATTTCATATGTAGGTTCCCTACTACCCCAGTTGTGCATATTGCATTTTGGGACTGATCGGTCAACAAGATGGCCGACCGGTGGCCATCTTGGATTTTTGATAGTTAAAGTTTGTTACCGCTATTTCTCAGAAAGTATTGAAGGGATTGTTCTCAAATTTCATATGTAGGTTCCCTCTAGTGACCCTAGTAGTGCATATTACATTTTGGGACTGATCGGTCAACAAGATGGCCGACCAGCAGCCATCTTGGATTTTGATAGTTAAAAGTTTGCTACCGCTATTTCTCAGAAAGTACTGAAGGGATTGTTTCTCAAATTTCATATGTAGGTTCCCCTAGGACCCTAGTTGTGCATATTGCATTTTGGGACTGATCGGTCAACAAGATAGCCGCCAGGTAGCCATCTTGGATTTTGATAGTTAAAGTTTGTTACCGCTATTTCTCAGAAAGTACTGAAGGGATCTTTCTCAAATTTCATATGTAGGTTCCCCTAGGACCCCAGTTGTGCATATTGCATTTTGGGACTGATCGGTCAACAAGATGGCCGACTGGTGGCCATCTTGGATTTTGATAGTTAAAGTTTGTTACCGCTATTTCTCAGAAAGTATTGAAGGGATTGTTCTCAAATATCATATGTAGGTTCCTCTAGGACCCTAGTTCTGCCCTATTGCATTTTGCGAACCACCATCTTGGATTTTGATAGTTTAAAAGTTTGAAAAGCAGAAAAAAGAAGTGTAAGTTTGAAAAGCAGAGAAAAGATCCCTCTTTCATTTGTCAGACATAGATCAATCTTTGGTGGGCGCCAAGATCCCTCAGGGATCTCTTGTTTTTATATTGAAATTAAATAAATAAAACAATTATATTTTGGGAAAAAAACTTGCGTTCTTTTCATATTTTAGTAACATATTAAGTTAAGGAGAGGTATAACTTTGAGCCGTCACTTTGTGTGAAGCAAAATAGTTTGCATGAAGATAGGCTCAGCTGCATATTGTATGCTGTTCAGAATTTTAAATTTCTGGGTTCATGGTAATTTCAGAGGTCAAAGATCGAAGATGAAAATTCACATTCAAGTCACTGTGACCTTTTTTTTTTTATTTTTCATCAGTTTTCAGAACTGACCTTCACAAGCCCAATATTTACAGTGAGAACGGCAAAATCATTACTATTATAATATCTAATTAATTAAAAACTCTAACAATGAAAATGTGAATTTTCACCCTTTGACCTTTGACTTCTGAAATTACCATGTGCCAAGAAAGAATCAAATATTTTGATTTAATAGCATACAATATGAAATTATTTTATCTAATAGGTGCTATTTGGTTTTTGTTGTAAAAATAAAGCCCAGAAAAATAGGACATAAGTGAAACCCCTCCTTTCTTAAATTATTTTTTTATGTTATATTTGAGGTTTTTAATCAAACTGTTAACACATTTATTTTTCGGCTATTACAACTATTTCAAAACCAATTTGCATAGGTAACTGTTGTGGTAGTCAATTACACGTGAATACATGAAAGAGTGTTTGATTTAATCCACAGCCGTATAACAAACATTACTTGATGAATACAATCATTATACTAATAGCATTAGTATTGTATTTATGAAATGGTACCATTGTGCACAACCTTCTTCGGCCTTTTTTTCGCACATATGTCCTTTTTGTTCTTTTTTCTGTCGAATCTATCGAATGAGAAAGTCAATTTTGTGATGTAATTGTTAACATGGATTTTAATGATACCCGTTAATAATCAATTACAATTTAATTCGCTGAACTATCTAAATATAAGAAAATTAAAATAACTTGATAAAATAAATTCGATGAATAATAACTATATAGGTTATGGACAATGAAATGTCATCGATATGAAATTGATGATGTGAACCCACTAATAGAAAATGAAACAAAATATGCCTTACGAAAACACAATATGACAGCAATTTTGACCCTCAGTATTATCAATACATATTCTATTGAGAATAGTTTCCAAGGATTGCGTTGATGGTTGAAAATAAAAAAAGAATATGCATGCAATGTTATTTGAAACAAAACAAAATGGTTAGTGGAATACTAAATTCCTTATTGTTGACGATAAAGGGGTTCAAATAAAATGTCTTCCATACCCAACCAATACACATTTAATTTTGGAACAACCATATTTTCACTATGCCAGATGAGCATTAATTTACCAAGATTTGTTATGTATGTTACAGAATTAGTTTACACTATAAATGTTATTAATAATAAAAAAAAATAATTTCAACTACCTGCCTTGTCTTAGTTGATGTCTGTGTTGACATAGCAACGTCCCGCTCTAAATCAACTATCTGTTCTTATGCTTGCTCATCTCCTCCTGCTAAGGAAAAAATAGCTGTTTATACACTTTTAAGCATCAACATTGTTTTATATTTACCAATAAATGTAGTGTTCATGTTTTGTCGTCCAATATTCTTGTTGTCAATAATTGTGAATTTCACATTTTGAGAACGATGGACAACAAGATGGCCGACAATCAGCCATCTTGCATTTTGATAATTAATCGTTATATTTGTTACTGTTATTTTAAAAGGGTTTTCCTGAGGACTCTACCTGTGTATATTGCATTTCTAAGACCGATTTGTTTTAAACTTGATGTATATTTGCACAATATTTCAGAAAGTAGTAAAAGGATCCCTCAGAAATATCATATGTAGGTTCTCCTTGGTCCTTACAGTTTCGATGATTTTATTTTGTAATATACCTGTGAATCAGAGAATTGGAGTTCTGGATACATATCCATTTCGTAACATAGTAAATCCAAAAAGCATTATGCACAACATATTAAAGACCCAAACGAAAGCATGCCTTTATTATAGCTTTCAAATTATTACATGGTTAGTCATGTGAATTGCGTTTAGGTTATTGGGAAATGGGTATAATTCTTTCAATACTGTAATAATATGAATACCTCTGCTGTCACACAAAGTTTCTACACAGAAAATACTTCATTCTGCAGAGTGCTGCAAGCCAACTTTCATTCGCGTGCGATTTATTTTCGCAAATTTCGCGATCCCAATAAATTCACAAAAGTTTATCTCCGCAGATTAATATCTAAATCATCTATATGTATTGATAGGAATAATTGTCACGAACTTGTTTTGAAATGGAAATCGTGAAATGTTATTGCTGCGAAAGAAAGTGGGTTTACAGTACTTTGACATAATTTATCGATATAATTTGATATATTAAGCAAAAGCTTATGTCTCTTGTTGTTAACCAAAGTGATAATAATGCCTTTCCCTGTCCTTTCTAAGTCTGTAAATGCTGCAAAGAAAAACGAAAAATAGAGCGTGGTGCATAGATAAACATTGATCATTATTATAGTGTCTTTGTTTTTAATATTTGTCGTACCACACTCATCATTGAATTGCAGCAAGGGGGTAATCAGGTGCCCAGCCTTGCGCAATGACAATGAGGCTGACATACTGTCATACTTCCAAGAGGAGAACATTCCGGTCTCTCATGTTAAACGCATCATGACGAGAAAAAGTGGGAGCTTGGTCCCAACACACACTTTTATCTTAACATCCGCTACACCAACATTACCACAGAGCGTAACTGTTGGACACCAACGTTACAATGTCACTGTCTACATCCCTAATCCATTGAGGTGCCGTAACTGCCAGAGGTACGACCATCATGAGAGCAATTGTAGACGGAAAATGGTATGTCAGTACTGTGGCCGTGAAGGTCACGACGAAAAAGACGAATGTGACATTGTCAACCGTCACTGCGTCAATTGCGGGGGTGACCATGCTGCGTCTGCTCGCACCTGTCCTGCCTGGACTCGGGAGAGGGAGATATTACGGGTCAAATATACCCAAGGTGTCTCTTTCCCCGAGGCTCGGAGGATAGTCGAGCGTTCAGACCTGAATGTGGCAACCTATGCTCAGATAACCCGCGCAAAGACGCCTGTTGACAGTGTCACCGTCAAACATGCGTCGGTCCAGGCCTTGGTTGACAAGCCTAACTGGGACAATGATGTCCCAGATATGGCTGATGCTAAGGCCTGTAAAGTAATCATTGGGGACCCGAACAGGTTCAAGTCGGGTCCATCTAAGCCACAACACAAACCACAACAAAATCCACCTGCTGGGCCACCTGGAGCTAAAACGCCAATCCCACCGGCGTCTCCAGGACTTACACAACACCAAATTCAAACACCGAACATTAGAAAAAAAGTTACCGCCGCTCGTCATAGACGTGCTACATCTTCACCGTCTATTGACGTTAAAAAACTCCCCGATAAAGCAAAGCGTCCAGCAAATACACCACCGCAGGAGCAACGCCAGACCAAAACCACCAAGGTAAAGCTGGCGAGGCTCCCTGCACTAAAACAACAAACCCAGTAAGGGATCAGATGACCCTATCCTTGGACGGAACATCTATGATGTTCTATCGGACGACAGCGAGTTTGGTGACAACACATATATCGCCACCAAACAACCTGCTTCATGTAGTCCTGTCGGTCCGACAAACTATCCTCAAGGATCAATATAGAGACAAAACACTATCATACAATGGAACATACGCGGATTTAAAGCGAACATAGAAGAATTAAAACATCTTATACAAACAAAAAACCCATCCATATTCTGCCTTCAAGAAATAATGCTGAAAGACACCATCAATCTCCGACAATTTACACTATACACCAAAACTCAAACAACAGGTGGCCGCCCATCAGGTGGTGTGGCGGTGGCGGTGCATAAAAACGTTCCTCACAGACACATTCAGCTAGATACCACCTTGCAAGCTGTTGCTATAAGCGCAACTCTTCACCGAAAAAATAACAGTCTGTTCTATATATTTACCTCCAAATACTCCATTTAGTTGTGATGAACTGAGTAACATCGTATCACAACTACCAGTGCCATATATTATCATGGGTGACTTTAACGGTCATAATAGCCTCTGGGGCTCCCCAGGCACTGACGATAGAGGTAGACGTATCGAAGAGTTTATCAATAAAAACAGCTTATGTCTTTATAACACCAATGCCCCAACATATTTGCACCCTGCCTCTGGCTCGCTTACCCACATTGATCTATCGTTGTGCCATCCATCAATTCTTCTGGATTATGATTGGAGGGTCAACGATGATCTTTGTGGAAGCGATCACTTTCCAATTATATTAAAAAACATAGGGTCACCAAAACTTGAGGAGCCGATTCCTCGTTGGAATTTACATAAGGCGGACTGGGTTCAATTTAAAAATTTGTGCGCAGAGGAGCTCATTGAGGATAAATTTTTGAACCTCGATGACCCCATTAAAATTTTCACAGAAGCGCTCACTTCTATCGCTACAAAAACCATACCAAAATCCGTGCCAAAACCAACAAAGTTTCGTCTCTCAAATGATTCATTTATCAATAGATCTGGTAGAAATTCCGCTCTGAGGCGGTACTTGGCTTCGCCAACCGTCTCAAACTATAACAATTTTAAAATTTGGAGAGCAAAAGCTCGAAGGTCTATCAAATCCGACAAGAAAAGTACTTGGAAAGAGTACGTCTCAAAAATTAATTCCAATACATCTTCGAAGAAAGTTTGGGAAATGATTGGTAAAATCAGTGGGAAAAGAAAAGCAACACCATCCTCCCACCTCATTAACAACAATAAGATATTTTCTTCAAAATCCGAAATAGCTGACGCCTTTGCCAAAAATTTTGCTAAAAATTCATCCATCAAAAATCATTCCAAAAAATTTAAAAAATTTAAAAAGGAAAAGAGACGTCTTAATTTTAAATCCTCCAATAGTGAAAGTTACAATAGGCCTTTCGAGATACCAGAATTGCTCGAGTCCCTTGAGAAATCAAAGGACTCGGCAGCTGGACCAGACGAAATTCCATATATGTTTTTAAAACAATTACCAGACTCTTCACTAAAATGTCTTTTAACTATATTTAATCAAGTTTACTCTTCTGGCAAAATTCCCGAGTCTTGGAAGGAATCTACTATTATACCCCTTCCGAAGCCCGGGAAAGATGCTACTGATACCAATAACTATCGTCCTATTTCATTGACGAGTTGTATTTGTAAAACTCTAGAACGTATGATAAATACCAGATTAGTTTGGTTCCTGGAATCAAACAATATTTTAAGTCCTTTGCAAAGCGGCTTTAGAAACCGCAGGGGAACGGTAGACCACTTAGTTAGACTAGAAACATTTATACGAGAAGCATTTGCCAAGAAAGAACATCTTGTGGCCGTATTCTTTGACCTTGAAAAGGCATACGACACAACTTGGCAATATGGAATCATGAACGATCTCCATGATATCGGTATACGTGGTAATTTGCCAAAGTTTATATCAAATTTTATATCTGACAGGCATTTCAAAGTTCGAACGGGTTCAACTTATTCAGAAACAGAAACACAGGAGATGGGCGTCCCTCAGGGTGGTATCTTGTCCGTCACACTTTTTGGACTAAAAATTAACAGCATAACCAAATGTCTTGGCCAATCTACGGAAGGGTCTCTATTTGTGGATGATTTCTTGATCTGTTACAGATCAAAAAACATGCACACTATAGAACGGCAACTACAACAATGTTTAGGCAAATTACAAAATTGGGCTGACGAAAATGGCTTTAGATTTTCAAGATCAAAAACTGTCTGTATGCACTTCTGTCAAAAACGAAAACCACACAATGATCCTGACCTCACACTCAATGGAATTAAAATTCCAGTAGTTGAACAAACTAAATTTCTTGGACTAATATTTGATTCGAAACTGTCCTTTGTTCCACATATCAAACATCTGAAGGATAAGTGCTCGAAGGCGCTGAACATTCTACGAGTTCTTTCCCATTCTGATTGGGGTGCAGACCGTGAAATGCTTCTACGTATCTATCGGGCACTTATAAGATCAAAACTTGACTACGGCTCTATTGTCTATGGATCGGCTCGCAGCTCCTATCTACAGATGCTTGACCCTATACAGAATCAGGGACTGCGTCTCGCACTTGGAGCTTTTCGAACAACACCTGTGAAGAGTCTCCATGTGGAAGCTAATGAGCCATCTCTAGACGATCGACGAAAGAAATTATCCTTACAGTATGCTGCTCAACTGAAATCCAACCCCAAAAATCCTGCATTTAACCTTTTATTCAATCCACAATATCAAGAAATATTTACACAAAATCAAAAGCTCATACCAACATTTGGCATCAGAATTTCAAAATTGTTGCTGGAACTTAATATAACTTTCGACACCATTGACGAGTACACCGTATCGGATGTACCACCATGGCTCATTCAAACACCTGATATCAATTTATCTCTACATGAGAGGGCAAAATCCAGTGCATTACCCGAAGAACACAAATCCTCCTTTCGGGAGTGCATTAGGGCTTTCCCTGACCATGTTCAGATCTACACTGACGGATCAAAAGATGGTGATAATGTTGCGGCAGCATGCTGTACATCTAATCACTGCTCCTCTATCCGACTCCCGGATATTGCCTCCATTTTCTCTGCGGAAGCATGTGCTATCGGTCTGGCGCTTGACCATATCGAAGAACACCGCATTGAAAAGGCAATCATCTGTTCAGACTCTCTTTCGGTTCTTCAGGCTTTGAAATCAAGAAGCCCTAGAAATACTCTAATCCAAAATCTTTTAATCCGAACATTTCGATTATCTTCTAAAACTCAAATTACTTATCTCTGGATTCCCAGTCATGTGGGTATAAAGGGGAATGAACAGGCTGATAAAGCAGCTAAGACTGCTCTTCGCCTAGCACAAACAGATTTGAAACTACCATACACCGACATCAAACCTTCAATTCAGTCAGCCATCAAACACCATTGGCAACAAAGGTGGTCTACCGAAACAAACAATAAACTGTTTAAAATTCAACCTACACTTAATCCTAAACTGTCCAGTCGGAGAGACCGCAGAGAGGAAGTTGTTCTCTCCCGGCTCCGAACTGGACACACATATTTTACACATTCCTATCTATTGAGAGGGGAGGATCCTCCTACATGCCATGCATGTGATTCTCCTCTCACAGTGGAGCATATTTTATTGCATTGTATTGATTTTAAACACATACGAGATAAATACTACGATGTCTCCGACATGTACACTTTGTTTCATGCCGTGAGACATAATCGTATTTTTAATTATCTCAAAGAGATCGGTATTTTAAGCAAAATATGAACGTTTTCTCATCATATCATCGTATCAACTCAACATTTCATCGTTTCATCAACATTGTGCATGAGTTTTCTCATGTGTTTTAGCCAAATTTATTTTATCCCATGCAAACCTTTTTTTTATCAAATTAACGTTTACAATCTGTGTTTTAGTCCTTACTTGCTTTTTCTTACCCTGAACTTTTATCCTGATATTAATGCATGACTTGTAGTTTGGCCCTAAATGACCTTAGTTGTCGATGGGCCGTAAAACTCAAACAAACAAACAAAAACAAACAAAATTGTCGTATGACAAAATGTATGTCTTTGCATGTCCTTTCTTGTATACTCATAATGTTGTTTTTATCCTTCAAAATAACCGCCAAATGGGCCATTTCGTAAAATATCTATATAAACCAACAGATTTTTGTTTGTTTGTTTGATTTATTAACGTCCTATTAACAGCTATGGTCATGTAAAGACAGCCTCCCATGTATGCGGTGTGTTGCGTGTATGTTGTGCGAGGTGAGTGTACTGGGAGACTGCGGTATGTTCGTGTTGTGTCTTCTTGTAAAGTAAACCAACAGAAGTCTTTTTTAAAAAAAAGTGTATTTATAAAGTCTATTTGGAAATCTCAAGACTATTTGGTGATAGTTCTAAACGAGACTTCAACAATATTGAAACCTTAGAGGTGTGCTTCCTTAATTATCACATGCAGCAGACTGGTTGGGCTAGATTCTTGAGCTTCAATTTTCATTCTACGATTCCTTGCCCTGATATATATAAAAAAAACAATCATATAAATGTTTGTCATTTCTGTTTTTCATACTATAACTATCAGGACAAGGACCTATGTTGCGCCTTCACATATGAACTTTGATAATTATCCCTTCAGAACTTGCTAAGAAACAGCAAACTGCAATTATTAGAAATAATGATGGTTGTCGTTCAGCATCAATGTTGGCGACTCAATACCAACATACAATACGCACCACTAGGGTACTAATAGAACATGTATATGAGATATGAGATAGATCCATTCAATACTTCCTGAGAAATAGCGGTAATAAACTTCATGTATCAAAATCCAATATGGCAGTCATTCGCTCATCTTATTGATTAATAGATTGCAATTTCAAATTTGAGAATTCCGTGTCCCTGTAAAACCTCTAAAATATTCATTTGATCTATCCGGTTCTGACATTTTCGATGAACCAAATTTCAATTTACTATAATTGTAAAGTTTGTAGTTAAGATTACCTGTAAACGTGCACTACTCTCCTGGCTAGAAGTGTCAACATCGATTTCCTCAATATTTCTCTTTTCCTGTAAGTCTCTAAATTAAGTTTGAATTATGACTTATATTAGAACATATTAAATCATACTGAAGCAACTTAACTTTCTCTTCTTCCCCTTTCTCATCTTTTTATAGAAGTGACAACTTTTGAAGTTGATTTAAGTCTCAACATTTGATTAAGAATTTTGATTTTGACAAAAAATGAGTTTCAAATGGCAACACAAAGTAAATGGATTTGCATCTACCGTTGTTTCAATTTCATTTCCCGATTTCACTTCATCACTAACATCGTCTTCTTTTTGTTCTAAACGGTGTCTGGAAAATAAATTTACTTGGAATTAAAAATGTATGTAAGCAAAACGAAGGGGTTGATTTGTCATAATTAAAAATGTAATGACATACAAGTCATCTATGTGGTAGCAGTTTATGAATTAATGTAAATTAGTTCTAATTGTCATATCATATCAATCAGAATTAAGTTGACGTGTTGTTTAATTAACAAAAATTATAGGTGTAGGTATGAAATTGAAAAAAAAAAACATTCGATCTAGTTGGTAATACAGTGACAAAGCTATTTTGCGATTTACCTTTTGGGACAAATCCTTGGAAATCTTTCATTCCTTTAAGTCCATTAGCTAGTTATTCCAGCAGGCTCCTTTGCATCTGTTTGGATACCCTTGTTAATTCTTTTATATGGTTCGACTTTAAACAATCTCGGGGGCGGTCTTTGATGCCTCGAATGCATTTAAACTGACAAGCAGCTTCCCAGTTCTCCTCTTTATAGTTTGTTTGTTTGTTTGTTTGATTAATTAACGTCCTATTAACAGCTATGGTCATGTAAGGACGGCCTCCCATGTATGAGGTGCGTTGCGTGTATGTTGTGCGATGTGCGTCTTTCGGGAGACTGCGGTATATTCATGTTGTGTCTTCTTGTATAGTGGAACTGTTGCCTTTTTAGCTCACCTGGTCCGAAGGACCAAGGTGAGCTTATGCCATACCGTGGCGTCCGGCGTCCGTCGTCCGTCGTCCGTCCGTCGTCCGTCCGTCCGTCCGTCCGTCCGTCCGTCAACAATCGACTTCTTCTCCCATAACCGCTGGTCGGATTTCAACAAAATTTGACTGGTAGCATCCTTATGGGCTACTAACTGAAAATTGTACAAATGATGGGGCTGACCCCCCAGGGGCCTGAGAGAGGCGGGGCCAAAAGGGGTCAATTTGGCTATTTCCATATAAACGACTTCTTCTCTGAAACCAAGCATGGGATAGCACCCATAATGCAATGGTAGCATCCTTATAGGGTGGGGGATTCAAAATTGTACAAATGATGGGGCTGACCCCCCGGGGGCCTGAGGGGCGGGGTCAAATGGGGTCAAGTTGGCTATTTCCATATAAACGACTTCTTCTCTGAAACCAAGCATGGGATAGCACCCATAATGCAATGGTAGCATCCTTATAGGGTGGGGATTCAAAATTGTACAAATGATGTGGCTGACCCCCCGGGGGCCTGAGGGGCGGGGTCAAATGGGGTCAATTTGGCTATTTCCATATAAAAGACTTCTTCTCTGAAACTAAGCATGAGATAGCACTCATAATGCAATGGTAGTATCGTTATAGGGTAGGGATTAAAAATTGTACAAATGATGTGGCTGACCCCCCCGGGGGCCTGAGGGGCGGGGTCAAATGGGGTCAATTTGGCTATTTCCATATAAACGACTTCTTCTCTGAAACCAAGCATTGGATAGCACCCATAATGCAATGGTAGCATCCTTATAGGGTGGGGATTCAAAATTGTACAAATGATGGGGCTGACCCCCCCGGGGCCTGAGGGGCGGTGTCAAATGGGGTCAATTTGGCTATTTCCATATAAACGACTTCTTCTCTGAAACTAAGCATGAGATAGCACTCATAATGCAATGGTAGTATCTTTATAGGTTGGGGGATTCAAAATTGTACAAATGATGTGGCTGACCCCCCGGGGGGCCTGAGGGGCGGGGTCAAAAGGGTTTCAATTTGGCTATTTCCATATAAACGACTTCTTCTCTGAAACCAAGCATGGGATAGCACCCATAATGCAATGATAGCATCCTTATAGGATGGGGATTCAAAATTGTACAAATGATGGGGCTGACCCCCAGGGGGCCTGAGGGGCGGGGTCAAAAGGGGCCAATTTGGCTATTTTCCATATAAACGACTTCTTCTCTGAAACTAAGCATGGTATAGCACCCATAATGCAATGGTAGCATCTTTATAGGGTGGGGATTCAAAATTGTGAAAATGATGGGGGCTGACCCCCAGGGGGCCTGAGGGGCGGGGTCGAAAGTGGCCAATTTGGCTCTTTCCATATAAACGACTTCTTCTCTGAAACTAAGCACGGTATAGCACCCATAATACAATGGTAGTATCCTTATAGTGTGGGGATTCAAAATTGTGCAAGTGATAGGGCTAACCCCCCGGGGGCCTGAGGGGCGGGGTCAAAAGTGGTCAATTTCCATATAAAATGACTTTTTTCTCTGCAACTTAACATGGGATTACGCTCATAATGCAATGGTTTTACATCCTTATAGGGTTTGGATTCAAAATTTTGCAAATGATGGGGCTGACCCCCCGGGGGCCTGAAGGGTGGGGTCAAAAGGGGTCAATTTAGCTATTTCCATATAAACGACTTCTTCTCTGCAACTAAAGAATGGAAGAGCACTTATAATGCAATGGTAGCATCCTTATAGGGCTGGGATTTGAAATTGTACAAATGATAGGGCTGACCCCCGGGGCCTTAGACGGCAAATAGATGCGAGGCAAAAGGTCAATTAGGCTACTATTTTCATATAAATATACTTTGTCTCTTGAACCTATGTATTGGGATAGCATATTTGTATGGTATCAATAGCATCAATTGTATGGTTGTGATTCAAATTAAAACTTTGGGAGTCAATTTGCTTATTTTTCTAATTGTCAGAGTCTTGTGATAATTACTAACAAAAAACCAGGTGAGGCGATACAGGCCCTCTGGGCCTCTTGTTTAACAGTGCTATATCACTTGAGGCATGCCGCCGAAGACACCAAGCAACACACCCCACCCGGTCACATTATACTGAGACAACTGGGCGAACCAGTCGTCCCACTCCCTGTGTGCTGAGCGCTAAACAGGAGCAGAAACTACCACTTTTAGATAGACTTTGGTGTGTCTCGGCCAGGAGAACAGAACCCAGAGGCCTTCCTCACAGGGGCGATTTATAGGATGATCCACGTGCAGTTGCATGCGGTTTTTTTAATATGCAGATCTTTACACCGAAAATTGTATTGACGTTTTTTCGGAAAGGGAAATAAATATCTAGATTCAGTTATACAACAGTGAACAAGGGCACAATTGGCCCGAATCGCTCACCTGCAATCTGGTAATCATGCATGGTCCATACTTAAAGATGCTCCACCGCCGACGGAGCATAAATGAAATTCATCATTTGAACAATAATTGGTGTTTAATTGTGTATATAAATGCCTAATTAACACAAAAAACTAATTTATTTTGCCTTTGTTGCGTGCGCAATCATTACTTCATTCTATATAATATATAGTGCCACGGAATTTTTTCGGGATGCAATTAATTATTTTTCATATTTTTTGACTTGAAGTAAAATCAGAAGCTCAAACTTTTGAATGGTGGTAATGGTGTAAAGTAAGTTACTTTTTTAAACTGAGGAAAAATACAAAATCGTCTGCTCCTGTTTTTGATAGTGAAAAAATACCATTTGTCAGCGGTGGAGCATCTTTAACAAATAGAGTAAATAAGAATTTATATCATCTCTAAGCACATTAGAGGCCCTTTTGTTATTAAAGAGAGGTCGTTTAAAGATATTAGCCTATTTGACCCCTGTGACCTTGAATGAAGGTAGGTCATTCTCTAGAACAATATTGGTAGCCCTTGATCCCAGCTTGCCACAAGCCCAATATCAGGTCCCTCACTTTTGGCCTTTAGTTGAGCGTTCGCCACTGTGAGGAAGGCTCTGGGTTCTGTCCACTGGCCGAGAAACACCAAAGTCTAGCGCTAAGCATACAGGGAGTGGGACGACTGGTTTGCCCGTTGTCAGTGTAATGTAACCAAGTGGGGTGTATTGTCTGGTGTCTTCGGCGGCATGCTTCAGTGATATAGCACTTCAAAAAGGGCAACAGTTCCACTATACAAAAAGACACAACATGAATATACCACAGTCTCCCAAAACATGCACCTCGCACAACATACACACAACACACCGCATACATAAGAGGCCGTCCTTACATGATCATAGCTGTTAATAGGACGTTAATTAATCAAACAAATAAACAAATCAACTCGTTTATTTAACTATTTAGTGTGTCTATAGTCTTGCGCAGGGGAGTTACCATTTCGTCCAAAGCTTCGCGGACGATAGTGTTGATGGATTCTTTAAGAAGAGGAGTAAGGGCATCAACCAGTGCGGGAGCTAACGCCAGGGCTGCACTTTCAGCGAAATCTGTGTCTTGTGATTGGTTGCATAGAAGCCGGCCTGGGCGTGTTACTATTGAGCTGGTTGCGTTTGTTACATGACGAAGGAGTCAACATTTAAACATATTTTAGAAATATCTGGAAATGATTTTTTTACATGTTAAGAGACTTCGAGATATGGCCTGCGAGGTTTTTAAGATAGTTAACAAGATCTCTCCTGAATATGTCAAGGACTTGATAAAAATCAAACAATCATCTTTTTATAATTTCAGACAAGACAGAAAAGCAGACATCAAAAGAACTAACACGGTTAAGTATGGTCATAAATCATTTTCTTTTGAGGCCGCTCGGGTATGGAACAGTCTTCCAAATGAATTCCGAAGAGTTGAGAACTTTTCGCAGTTTAAAAGACTGATTCACACCTGGGACGGCCAGATTTTTCAGTGGGCCATTTGTCTGTCTTTTGCAGAATAACCGCTATTCTTCTTCTTAAATACAGGAAATGGTAGAATCACATACTCTTCATAGACGGAAAGGTCTCTTGAGGTCTTTTACAAAAATTGTGAATTATATGATCCGGGGGTCTCACGTTTCGCCCTGGGGAGGGGGTCAAGTTTACTAAAGTTTATATAGGGAAAACACATTTATGAGCATTTTTGCTTAATTTTCATAGAAATCGAGTCAAACTTGTTTAGAATTATTAGCCTGAGATATAACATTTTAATATTATGTCTATATTGGTTGTCAACCCCATGTGGCAGAGGGGCGGGGCCAAAAGGGGCAAATAGGCTTAAACTTTAAAAATCTTCTTAAATACTGGAAATGGTTGAATCAAATACTCGTCAAAGATGGACAGGTCTTAGGTGTTTTTTATGTCAATTGTGAATTATATGACCCTTGGGTCTCAGGTTTCCCCCTGGGGAGGGGGTTAAGTTTACTGTAGTTTATATAGGGAAAACACATTTTTGAGCATTATTTAGTCATTATAATAGAATATTAGTCAATTGTAGTCAGAAATATCCCTATGTGATGGCCATTGATTCTTATTACCAAATTTTCCATGACTGATCCCCAGTGGCCTTAAGGGCGGGGCCAAAACGGGTCAAATAGGCTAAAACTTCAAAAATCTTCTTCTGAAATTCTGGAACTAGTAGAATCAAACACTCTGCATAGATGGGAAGGTCTTAAAGTCCTTTACAAAAATTGTGAATAACATGACCCTGGGGTCTCATGTTTCCCTCTGGGGAGGGGGTCAAGTTTACTTTAGTTTATATAGGAAAAAACACATTTATGAACATTATTTGCCTATTTGTCATAGGAAATAAGTCAAACTCGGTTAGAATTATTAGTAGTTTGAAATAGCATTTTAACATCAGATCCATATTGGTAATGGCCGACCTCCAGGGGCCAGAGCCAAAAGGGGTCAAAATTGTAATTTCAAAAATTTCTTTTTGAATTCACAGATTTGATGGAACCAGATACTCTTGATAGATTGGGAGGTCTTAAGCCCTTTACAAAAATTTCATGGCCCTGGGATCTCAGATTTTACCCTGGGGAGGGGGTCAAATTTACTATAGTTTTTATCGGAAAATCACATTTAGAAAAATTATTTACTTAGTTTTCATAGGATATAGTCAATCTGGGTTAGAAGTGTTAGCCTGAGATAGCATTTTAACATCATATCCATATCGGTCCGGGGCCGACCCCCAGGGGCCAAAAGGGGTCAAAATGGATAACATTTCAAAAATCTTTCTTCTGAATTCACAGATTTGATGGAACCAAATATTTATCAAATCACTGACTGCCTTCAAGGGCCTGATGGCAAATATAAAGTGTTTATATGCATTTCTTTGTTTCATTCTGTATCTGAACTCAGGTGACCGTTAAGGCCCAAGGGCCTCTTGTTCGTTTATTTATCGCTAGTCAAAAAGCTATGTTTATGACACTTTGTCTTTATATAATATGGTCCTTAATTTTGCTTTTTACGATCTCAAATTAAAATGTTTCCTTTTAACTCACACTATAGAAGTGTATAATCAGGTGCTTATGGATACCGCAGCGTCCGGCGTCCGTCAACAATCGACTTCTTCTCCATAACCGCTGGTCGGATTTCAACAAAATTTGACTGGTAGCATCCTTATGGGCTACTTACTGAAAATTGTACAAATGATGGGGCTGAGGGGATGGGCCAAAAGGGGTCAATTTGGCTATTTCCATATAAACGACTTCTCTTAAATCAAACATGGGATAGTACCCATAATGCAATGGTAGCATCCTTATAGGGTAGGGATTCAAAATTGTACAAATGATGGGGCTGACCTCCCGGGGGCCCGAGGGGCGGGGTCAATTTGGCTATTTCCATATAAACGACTTCTTCTCTGAAACCAAGCATGGGATACCACCCATAATGCAATGGTAGCATCCTTATAGGGTGGGGATTCAAAATTGTACAAATGATGGGGCTGACCCCCCGGGGGCCTGAGGGGCGGGGTCAATTTGGTTATTTCGATATAAACGACTTCTTCTCTGAAACCAAGCATGATATAGCACTCATAATGCAATGGTAGTATCGTTATAGGGTTTGGATTCAAAATTGTACAAATGATAGGGCTGACCCCCGGGGTGCCTGAGGGGCGGGGTCAAAAGGGGTCAATTTGGCTATTTCCATATAAACGACTTCTTCTCTGAAACCAAGCATGAGACAGCACTCATAATGCAATGGTAGCAACGTTATAGGGTGGGGATTCAAAATTGTACAAATGATAGGGCTTACCCCCTGGGGGCCTGAGGGGCGGGGGCAAAAGGGGTCAATTTGGCTATTTCCATTTAAACCACTTCTTCTCTGAAACCAAGCATAGGAAAGCACCCATAATGCAATGGTAGCATCTTTATGGGGTGGGTATTTCAAAGTGTGGAAATGATAGGACTGACCCCCCGGGGCCTGAGGGGCGTGGTCAAAAGTGGTCAATTTCCAAATAAAACACTTCTTCTCTGCAACTTAATATGGGATTACCCTCCTAATGCAATGGTTACATCCTTATAGGGTTTGGATTCAAAATTTTACAAATGATGGGGCTGACCCCCGGGGGCCTGAAGGGTGGGGTCAACAGGGGTCAATTTAGCTATTTCCATATAAACGACTTCTTCTCTGCAACTAAGCATGGAAGAGCACTCATAATGCAATGGTAGCATCCATATAGGGTTGGAATTTGAAATTGTACAAATGATAAGGCTGACCCCCGGGGCCTTAGACGGCAATAGATGCGGGGTCAAAAAGGTCAATTAGGCTACTATTTTCATATAAATTACTTTGTCTCTGAATCTGTGTATTGGATAGCATATTTGTATGGTATCAATAGCATCATTGTATGGTTGTGATTCAAAATTAATCTTGGGAGTCAATTTTGCCTATTTTTCTAATTGTCAGAGTCTTTGTGATAATTACTTAAAAAAACCAGGTGAGCGATACAGGCCCTCTGGGCCTCTTGTTACTTTTTGCTATGTTAGCATGTATGTATATTACACTGATCTGATAGTGTTTTAATCCCTACCTTTATTAACACTTTGTTTGTTTGTTTGTTTGTTTGATTAATTAACGTCCTATTAACAGCCAAGGTTTATTAACACAGTGTTTGTAAAAATTCGAGTGTTCATGTTTAACTAACGTCTTTGTTTTTTACCCTTTAATTTCAGTTATATATATATATATAAAATATTCTTGTGATTTTCCTTATTTTAATATAATCTTTATGTTGTAAACAATGCATATATATATGCTATTGTTTGTCGCGATAATAGCTCACAAGAGCTAATGTTATTTGTAAGAAATATGCGACTATAAATAAAATTTATTTTATTGTATTGTGACGAGGCCATTTTCTCGGAATCACTTTGTCTATAGGCCTTATAGCTCAGATTATGGTTTTGGGGCGAGTTCGTAAATGACACAATGACTGAGTCGAGAGAGATCAAATCACTCGCTTAGATATATAAGTGATCTTATTTAGACTGCTAGGTTGCATAAAATGGTAACAAAAATACACACAATCATTGATTTTTCAGTACTCTTGGTAGGCGAGAAGTTATTTATAGAATATCACCACTCACATAGCAATTTGAGAACAATCCCTCAGGACCGGGAAATCACACAGCCAATCTGGTGTCCGCCATCTTGAATAATCACAGGTTTGGTATTATTATTATTATTTGTTTTAAGTCAACTAAGACGAAGTCTCAAATGATCTATTCTAATCGCTTTTTTCCCGGCGTCGTACAGAAATAATAGTACATTGTCAACTTCTTCTCCAAAACCACTGAACCAAATTTGTTGACACATTGCAGCAACCTTCAATGGCCAATTTTCAACCCAAATTGTGAAGTATGTGGTTCTAAATCAAACGTTTGACATGTATGTCTTTTGTGTTGTTGGTTTTTTTTTTTTTTTTTTTTTGGGGGGGGGGGGGGGGGGTCTTTCATTTTCGACAAAAATACAGGATATAATACCGAATTTTTGTTTGAAGACGTCCAATATATTGATCGTAATTTTTTAGAATCATATAATTATGTGATTTTATTTTGTCACCAATCACTATAAATATATAGCTTGCCAGGTTTGGCAGAAGCGGGTAATCTATGTAATCAAAAGTATGTCACTCACGTCTCTTATCAAGGGAGGTAAGTATTGATAGTCCTTAATTTGCGCGAAGGCTTAACTTTTTCAAACTTACCGGACATTTTTGTAAACCAAACACTGTCTTTGCGATTTTAACGATTTTATCTGTTCAATATAACCACATATCTTTTAAAGTATGTGTATCACTTTGGACGTTTTTACGGCAACATAATGACAAGCACAAATATATTACATGAAGATACCTTAGGGACAGCAGCATATTGTATGTTATTGATAACATCCGATTTTTACTTTGATCATGGTAATTTCAGAGGTCAAAGGGTGAAATTGAAAGTATTTAATTTTTTAAGTCTTAATTAATTAAATATTACAATAGAGATAATATTTTTGCAGTTTTAGTATTAATGGGTTTGCGAAGTTCAGTTCAGAAAACTGATGAAAAAGGTATAGAAGTTGATGAAAGTGACCTAGCATTAGTTCCATTGTTAGCACTAAAATCTTTAATATTTTTGCAGAAACGATTGTCAACGATTTGGTAGCTTGAGATTAATGTTTAATACTGCTTTGTGGATCTTGGCATGAGCTGAACTTTGCAAACTAAATATTTATATGGCAAGAACTGCGAAAATACTATTTCTTACAATATTAGATATATTTTGAATGGAATATAATGTGAAGCTGATCCTAATGCATCTGCACGCAAAAAAACAATGCTGTGTGAAGGGTATTTGTTTACAGCTACATTTACCGCTCTGTTTACCACAAACATTGTAAAACTGGTAGGAGTAGAAAACCTTTCCAGCTCAGTCGGATTACATTTTCTTGGTATGGGTATAGACGCTATCTTTGGATCGCCGATAGCAGGTAAAGTTCTTAATAGGGTTTTATCACGCAAATATATACTGGACCCAGATTCTTGGAGTATATGATGACTGTCTAGAAACTTACAAATACAGTATAGCATGTTTTCCTATATATAATCTTGCTTAGTTTGGTTAAACTTGCAGTCGGTTTTTAGGTCATCTGACCCGAAGGGTCAGGATGACCTATTGTCATCATGCACCGTCCGTCGTCGTGCGCCGTGCGCCGTGCGTAAACTTTTTATTCAAACGACTTCTTCTCAAGAACCAGAAGGCCCAGGGTACTCATATTTGGCGTGTAGGTTGCTGGGATGGAGGGCTACCAAGTTTGTTCAAATGAATGACCTTGACCTTCATTCAAGGTCACAGGGGTCAAAAAGGCTAAAAATTTTAAACAACTTCTTCTCAAGAACCAGAAGGCCCAGGGTACTGATATTTGCCCTGTAGCATGCTGGGATGAAGGGCTACCAAGTTTGTTCAAATAAATGACCTTGACCTTCATTCAAGGTCACAGGGGTCAAATAGGCTAAAATCCTTTAAATAACTTCTTGTGAATAACTAAGAGGCCTAGAGACCTGATATTAGGCCTGTGGCATGCTGGGATGAAGGGCTACCAAGTTTGTTCAAATAAATGACCTTGACCTTCATTCAAGGTCACGAGGGTCAAATAGGCTAAAATCTTTAAACAACTTCTTCTCAAGAACCAGAAGGCCCAGGGTACTGATATTTGCCCTGTAGCATGCTGGGATGAAGGGCTACCAAGTTTGTTCAAATAAATGACCTTGACCTTCATTCAAGGTCACAGGGGTCAAATAGGCTAAAATCCTTTAAATAACTTCTTGTGAATAACTAAGAGGCCTAGAGACCTGATATTAGGCCTGTGGCATGCTGGGATGAAGGGCTACTAAGTTTGTTCAAATAAATGACCTTGACCTTCATTCAAGGTCTCGAGGGTCAAATAGGCTAAAATCTTTAAACAACTTCTTCTCAAGAACCAGAAGGCCCAGGGTACTGATATTGGGCCTGTGACATGCTTGGATGAAGGGCTACCAAGTTTGTTCAAATGAATGACCTTGGCCTTCAATCAAGGTCACAGGGGTCAAAAAGGCTAAAATCTTTAAACAACTTCTTCTCAAGAACCAGAAGGCCCAGGGTACTGATATTTGCCCTGTAGGATGCTGGGATGAAGGGCTACCAAGTTTGTTCAAATAAATGACCTTGACCTTCATTCAAGGTCACACTGGTCAAATAGGCTAAAATCCTTTAAATATCTTCTTGTGAATAACTAAGAGGCCTAGAGACCTGATATTAGGCATGCTGGGATGAAGGGCTACCAAGTTTGTTCAAATGAATGACCTTGACCTTCATTCAAGGTCACGAGGGTCAAAAAGGCTAAAATCTTTGAACAACTTCTTCTCAAGAACCAGAAGGCCCAGGGTACTGATATTTGCTGTGGATGGAAGGCTACCAAGTTTGTCAAATAAGACCCATGGTCACGAGGGTCAAAAAGGCTGAACAACTTCTTCTCAAGAACCAGAAGCCCAGGGTACTGATATTTGCCCTGTAGGATGCTGAAGGGCTACCAAGTTTGTTCGAATAAATGACCTTGACCTTCATTCAAGGTCACAGGGGTCAAATAGGCTAAAATCCTTTAAACAACTGCTTGTGAATAACTAAGAGGCCTAGAGACCTGATATTAGGCCTGTGGCATGCTGGGATGAAGGGCTACCAAGTTTGTTCAAATAAATGACCTTGACCTTCATTCAAGGTCACGAGGGTCAAAAAGGCTAAAATCTTTAAACAACTTCTTCTCAAGAACCAGAAGGCCCAGGGTACTGATATTTGCCCTGTAGGATGCTGGGATGAAGGGCTACCAAGTTTGTTCAAATAAATGACCTTGACCTTCATTCAAGGTCACGAGGGTCAAATAGGCTAAAATCTTTCAACGACTTCTTCTCAAGAACCAGAAGGCCAAGGGTACTGATATATTGGGACTGTGACATGCTTGGATGAAGGGCTACCAAGTTTGTTCAAATGAATGACCTTAACCTTCATTCAAGGTCATGGGGGTCAAAAAGGCTAAAATCTTTAAACGACTTTTTCTCAAGAACCAGAAGGCCCAGGGTACTGATATTTGGCCTGTAGGATGCTGGGATGAAGGGCTACCAAGTTAGTTCAAATAAATGACCTTGACCTTCATTCAAGGTCACAGGGGTCAAATAGGCTAAAATCATTTAAACAATTTTTTGTGAATAACTATGAGGCCTAGAGACCTGATATTAGGCCTGTGGCATGCTGGGATGAAGGGCTACCAAGTTTGTCCAAATGAATGACCTTGATCTTCATTCAAGGTCACAGGAGTCAAATAGGCTAAAATCTTTAAATGAATTCTTCTTAAGAACCAGAAGGCCCAGGGTACTGATATTGGGCATGTAGCATGCTGGGATGAAGGACTACCAAGTTTTTTTCAAATGAATTACCTTGACCTTCAATCAAGGTCACAGTGGTCAAATAGGCTAAAATCTTTAAACGATTATGTTGTATTGTACTAATAGTCAGATGACCGTTGAGGCCCATGGGCCTCTTGTTATTCTGGAGGAATGACTAGACATGCACAATGTTTTGTACGAGCAATCTATCCAGTAAACTATTTACAATATTACCCAAGAGTAGCATACTACAATCACTCAAAACACACGAGGTCGTTCTTTTTAACCTTGCTGTGAATTGGACGTGGGGCCTTCTAAACCAATCCTAGTTGTGAATAGAACGTGTTACCTTCTAAATCAAACAAAACCCAAAACACGCAGTCGCTGCAAACAAGACGGCACTTCTTGGTGGAAAGTCTCTATACGTTACTTATTCTATCTATATTTATTATTAGTGACATAATGGTTTTCCCACAGATGGCCATGTTAACGTTTGTTACAATGCAATTAACCAATTGTACGTTACAAATCTTCTATAAATTTTAAGTCCGAGGCACAAGATGTTTGGGGTTATTTTAACATAGACTAAAAGAGTTGAAAGTTGAGTAATATGACGTCATACTACACCAAAAACGTGTTTTTGGGAATCTTTAATAGCGGTACAGCCATTGGCCAAACTAAACTTCTGTCTAAGATATCAATGAGCCACAACTGTATTTGTTTTATTGTAAAATTAGGTGAAAGCACGACAATTTATGCATAATTAGTACATCATTAATTATTTGAATAAATTATCGAGTATTCTTTATTTCGTTTGGGTTTATGAAGTCGGATAAAAAATGGAAGGACATTCTTCATGGGCTTTTCACTGAAAAATGTCCTGCCGTTTTTATTTTGTCTTTGACTTCATAACCCCACAAATTGAGAGTAAAAACTAACTAAAACTCTTCATTAATTCGTCTCGATAAAACAATACCGGAATGAAATCGATTTGTGTAAATAAATATACATTTTACATCTGATTAATTTCATTGTCAAATATACACAATTAAACTGTATTAACCTTATTTTAAGTAATTATCCATGCTCCAATATATTAACATCTCTTTAAAATCTTAAACCCAAGAATTTGTGTTTCGGTTCGACCTGTGGTCGCCATATGACGGCGCATACCAGACCAAATTATCCAAAGCTTTGGCTAATTCACCATGAAAAAAAAAGATGTATCGATATCTATCTCTGACTTCATCTTTAACAAACAGTAACATATACTTATGGATGAACTTAAATTCGTAAATTGATTTTCTCATGTTGATATACAAATTCTCTTAGCAAATCATTCTCGTTTTCCCCGGAGTTTTTTTTTTAAATATTTATGTTCTAGGGGTGCTGTCTGAAATTGCTGGAAGTTACAACAGCGCCTTCTATTTCAGTGGAGTGGTCATTGGATTAGCTGGATTGTGTTATATACCACTGAATTACATAGAGGAAGTAATTCAAACCTGCAGGTATGGCGTTAGAATTGTACCTGCTGCCCCTATTGCATGATCGTAAAAGGCATCTTATCTTTTCTCTTCTTCCTAACTGACTTTATCCTTCCTAATGCCTCCCTTGGCACCGGCTCTGGGTTCTGTCCCCTGGCCGAAACACACCAAAGTCTATAAAAATGGTAGTTTCTGCCCCTGCTTAGCGCTCAGCATACAGGGAGTGAGTATAATGTGACCGGGTGTCGTGTGTTAGTTGGTGCCTTCGGCGGCATGCTTCAGTGATATAGCACTATAAAGAGGCAACAGTTCCATTATACAAGAAGACACAACATGAATATATCGCAGTCTCCCAAAGCTTGCACCCAGCACAACATACACACAATACACCGCATACATGGGATGCCGTCATTACATGACCATAGCTGTTAATAGGACGTTAATTAATCAAACAAACTAATTCGTTAATTAATCAAACAAACTAATTCAAACCAGGATTGGGGATATAAACGGATATACGAAAGGAGGATTTCACATGGAAAATACACCGGACACAGCGCTCAAAGCAATGACACCAAAAACAACATCACACCCATAGCAAAAAAACATCACCGTAAACAACATTAGTTATTTGAGTTCACCATATATGTATTACTATTACGTGGTTTGTCTATGGTCTTTTATTGCGGAGAGGTTTTAACCATAAGCATAAAAATAGCATACGTCTGGATTAGGTAGAAACCACACGGATTTACATCATTTAGATTTAACACGGGCTTTGTATTTTCCTCCTCTCAATTTGAACCACTCTGTTTTAAATGGATCTGACAACTTGAGATAATTCGCCAATCTCTACTCGACAACCATCAAACAGACTCTGATCAACTGTATACATTTTGTATATCCTTTCTCTACGTTATATGTGCCGTAAGGAATCCAGAATATCTTTAAACATTTGATTCACTACTAAAGGTTTTGAGAATGGAAAAAAGGAGGCCGTCTCAAACACCAGTGTGTTGAATGTGTTGTCAAAACATCGAAATATATTTTATTGACAACTCAGAGATGATGTTTATTGAAAATTCGGAGAGGTATGCGCTCAATAATCACATGCATTGTAGAGCAGATACAGTCGTGCTTATGGAAATAATTACACGTATTTAATAAATAAATGTATTTTTCATTTTAACTCACTGACAAGTTATACATTTGTACTGAATTATGAGATAATTGTAAAGTCACACTACACGTTTTTCTCGCACCTCGGACAGGAAAATCTCACATGATTACCCAGTGCTAGATTTTTCTATCTCGTCCGATCTGTTTGGTACCTTTATGCGATCTTTGGCGGAATTTTACGCCATTCATGTAACAGTCCGCGCATGTGACGTCATACTCTCGAATCGGTGACGTTACACGCTTCAGACAATCAATATTATTAGAAATATAACATTTAGTCATTTATCATCCATTGTTTGGTTGTTGGTTTCAATGATTAAAACAGTATGTACCGTTTAATCATCGTTTTTTCTTTGATATAACCGAACTAAAGTTTTACGTGGAATGATCAAATTCGAAGCGCAGATGAAATGGTCAAAAGGCTTTGAACCAGGAGGCACAAGACGGGAAAATTTAACACTGAACACGTTTAGAGATGGTTTTATATATATATACATTAGACTTGTACGGTAAAGCTTTATAATTAGTTATACACGCATATCTCTGAGAAGTTCCATAATTTCTTATTCGAATGTCCGTCATGAATCACAATACGTTGAAACAACGACGGTAAAGTACAATTTACCATTGAAAGGATGTATTCTTCTGAGGTTTCAGTCCCGTTGAAATCTTGTTTCGACATAGATCAAAGAAGTTATGAGATTTTCAAATACAATCTATCAATATCTGTAGCAAGTTGCCAGTTGCACATTTTGTTAAAAATTACATTTCTATTGGTAAAAAACTTTTTTTATACTGGGATTTTAAGAAATTGCCCATTTGGCGGCCATATATAGAAATTGTGTCTTGGGTGTTTGTTTGTTTGATTTATTAACGTCTTGGGTGTTGCGTGTATGTCTAACTGCGTATTTGAATCATATTACTTTCCCTACATGTATGTAACCGAGATGAAACAACTCAAAAAGTAAAACCTTTTCATCAGCGATCATTTTAATTGACTAATGACTTCATGTTTTTAGACGACATAATGAAAAGCATTTGCTAGATATCCTTTCCTGTGTATATTGGTGTTGAGTATTTATATCTTGAATCGTGTTGATAACGTAATAAAAGTATTGTTGACCAGGTGTGACTATAGCGTATGACGCACATGAAGGTGTCCTTATTTTACATGAGTGTTAACTATATATGAGATAGCTTCTTGAGACTACATGGATTAAAATTACAATAAGTATCTGTCACGTTAATAAGTGTGCTCGTTACCGTCAGGAATGTTTCGCACTTCCGTACTAATCTGGTTTTATTAGTTCAACGTCCTAACAGCTACGTTGTGTAGGGTCATGTAAGGACGTGCCAGATTTGTTGGCGTGTTTGTGTGATTATCTTAACATCATATTAAAATCCCATTATGCTTTATGAGGTAAAATTATCGTCATTAAGTACGAAACTTTGCTGAATGATAGAGCATCATTATGAAAATATCCGCTAATGAAAAATACCCAACAATTCTATGTTTTTCAAAAACAATAGAAAACCCCTTGTATAAGAAGCAATCTGATTCAAAATACAGATCCTTATAACTTCTCCGTTGAATAGAGGGTCTGAGAACATTCCATAAAGGGTCATGTTCGGATGACCTTTTTACCACGTGTACAAATCAGCTACGTCTATTGATAACGTTATTTTGTCTCAGTATAAATTTTGCTTTGTTGTGCTTTTTTCGCGATATGACTACGTACACGAAAATAATTCGGACAGCTTTTACTAACTATTTTGTCCCTAGTCAAGATTTTGGCAGTGCCAATTTGATTGGTTATTTCCAAAGGTCACCTTGACTTGACCCCTAATGTGATGTTGTCAGATCCTCTTATAAAACGTGGTGATAATTAGGATATGTATTTTAAGCAGATTGTATAAGAAGGTGTTTCCCGACTCCTTGCCTCAGAGCCTAAACAGAGCTACTATCGAGTTAGCTTGTGCAGGCAGAAAAAAGGTGGAATTTTCCAAACAAACTTGGATGGCGTACACCTGTACATGACAGATTCCGATATTAGCATTAAACTCACCGAATTCCATTAAAATAACACAAATGGGCTCATTGGAACCGGGGAAAGAAAGAGTCAAAATCTGATAACTACGACAATGTAGCGATCAATTGAAAACAAGTTGCTCAATCTCTGATATGGATGAATATCCTATCAGCCTATCTATAATGTACACTGAATATCAAAGAAACACAAATTAACAAAGTATGACAATTTATTGACTCGTGCCCTATCCGGGCCTCGAACTCACGATCTACGGCACCCAATCGTCTAGCCAAACATACCTGCGCCTTCTACCACGATGTGGATGTGGCGCAGTGGTAGAAGGCGCAGCTATGGCTATGTTTGGGTGCCGTAGATCGTGAGCTCGGCCCGGATAGGGCACGAGTCAATAAATTGCCATGCTTTGTTAAATTGTGTTTCTTTGATATATAATGTACACGGTATACACAGGGACTTGGCACAAAGATATATATATACATTATCTGTGTACTTACATGCATCAGGTAAATATGTTGAGGCTGTTTAAAGGTAGGTTTCACCAAACCAAATAAATATTTTTTAGAAAAATCCGATAAACGGAAGTAAAGATGAAAAACATATCAAAAATACCTCAATATAATTTCTTTATACGTTTGAGATTGAACAAATGTGTCTTGAATACAAATTTGAAGGAAATCCTTGATTTATTACGGTGTCCGTCAGACAAAATAGTATGGAAATGTAGCTGCGATGGATTGTGTGGTCGAAGTTTCGCGCATGCGCATTGTTACGCACTAAAAGTAAACAGAATGGCTGAACGAAAGTGTGTGAGATAAAAAAATATATCTGAATCGGCAACAAAGTGGAGGAAATTATAATGGAATTGGTAACACCCTAGGATATTTATAGGGAATTAAATTCAGAGATGGCATGTAGCGATAGAAGAAACAGAAGCCAAAACTCAAGCGGAACTTGCCAGGATCTGTTGGGACTCGTGTAACGGCGTTGCACGTGGTGAGTTAAATTTCAACACATATGCCTGCGCACATACAGCCGCAGACTAACTACATGTATGTTTGGTGTACTAAGCTAGCGAGCGTATGTAAGTAACATGTGAAGTGTTTTAGCATATATGATATGTATAAACAGTCCATCGTACTTCGATTTGTTCTTGTGTTTTTTTAACTAAACATGCCGTGGCAAACTGTCACTGCCACCTGACTTTTTGTTGCACGCTTCCGTTTGTTGCTGTGGCCTCGTTTTGGAAAAAAATACGTCATGTTCTATGTAAAGCTTGACTTCGCTCTATTTTTAGAGGAGTATTTTCCTGGTCAAACTAGGCAACTGACCACCCATATTGTTCGCTGTATGCATTGAAAATGATCTGAAGATTATATCTATGTACAGGATAAATTTCAATTTCGTAGTCTTTATATTTCATTGGGCGAAACCTTCCTTTAAAAACTTATATAATTATTCATTTTCCTGATTTTGTGTCTATTTCAGTTCTTTACCTCTAGGCCACTTGTAATTTTTTATTTTTGAAGTATGTATCTGGGTTGCGCATGTTGAAATTATCAATAGTTCATCCATAAAATTATTGTCACATTGTTAGTCATTTTACAGATATGTCATGTACAATATATACATGTAAACATGTTAAATCATAGACATTGTCACTTGTACCTGATTAATAAACTTGACTTAACAAATGTTTAATATCGGATTTGAGCACTGGTTCCTAGCTACATCATACTTATTGTCGTGTTATTGCACTTTATGTGCTATTGACTTTTTAGTTTTAGATTGGCGTCAGTATTTATAATTAATACGAATCTCTAATCTTTGAAGAGTTAAATTCGCACCGTGTATTTTGCATATTTCATATTCAAAAGATACATACTGTAGATATCTGGTAATTATAACAACATGCCTAAAGGGCCTGTATCGCTCACCCGTTTTTAGCTCACCTGGCCCGAAGGGCCGGTGAGCTTATGTCATGGCGCGGCGTCCGTCGTCCGTCGTCCGTCCGTCCGTCAACATTTCCTATAAATCGCTACTTGTCCTAGAGTTCTGCATGGATTGTAACCAAATTTGGCCACAAACATCCTTGGGGGAGGGGGAACAGAACTTGTATAAATTTTGGCTCTGGTCCCCCCCGGGGCAGGAGGGGCGGGGCCCAATAGGGGAAATAGAGGTAAATCCTATAAATCGCTACTTGTCCTAGAGTTCTGCATGGATTGTAACCAAATTTGGCCACAAACATCCTTGGGGGAGGGGAAACAGAACTTGTATAAATTTTGGCTCTGGTCCACCAGGGGCAGGAGGGGCGGGGCCCAATAGGGGTAATAGAGGTAAATCCTTTAAATCGCTACTTGTCCTAGAGTTCTGCATGGATTGTAACCAAAATTAGCCACAAACATCCTTTGGGAAAGGGGAACAGAACTTGTATAAATTTTGGCTCTGGTCCCCCGGGGGCAGGAGGGGCGGGGCCCAATAGGGGAAATAGAGGTAAATCCTTTAAATCGCTACTTGTCATAGAGTTCTACATGAATTGTAACCAAATTTGGCCACAAACATCCTTGGGGGAAGGGGAACAGAACTTGTATAAATTTTGACTCTGGTCCCCTGGGGGCAGGAGGGGCGGGGCCCAATAGGGGAAATAGAGGTAAATCCTTTAAATCGCTACTAGTCATAGAGTTCTGAATGGAATGTAACCAAATTTGGCCACAAACATCCTTGGGGGAAGGGGAACAGAACTTGTATAAATTTTGGCTCTGGTCCCCCGGGGGCAGGAGGGGCGGGGCCCAATAGGGGAAATAGAGGTAAATCCTTTAAATCGCTACTAGTCATAGAGTTCTGAATGGAATGTTACTAAATTTGGCCACAAACATCCTTGGGGGAAGGGGAACAGAACTTGTATAAATTTTGGCTCTGACCCCCCGGGGGCAGGAGGGGCGGGGCCCAATAGGGGAAATAGAGGTAAATCCTTTAAATCGCTACTTGTCGTAGAGTTCTGAATGGAATGTAACTAAATTTGGCCACAAACATCCTTGGGGGAAGGGGAACAGAACTTGTATAAATTTTGGCTCTGACCCCCCGGGGGCAGGAGGGGCGGGGCCCAATAGGGGTAATAAAGGTAAATCCTTTAAATCGCTTCTCGTCATAGAGCTCTGAATGGAATGTAACCAAATTTGGCCACAAACATCCTTTGGGGAAGGGGAACAGAACTTGTTTAAATTTTGGCTCTGGTCCCCCGGGGGCAGGAGGGGCGGGGCCCAATAGGGGAAATAGAGGTAAATCCTTTATATCGCTACTTGTAATAGAGTTCTACATGAATTGTAACCAAATTCGGCCACAAACATCCTTGGGGGAAGGGGAACAGAACTTGTATAAATTTTGGCTCTGGTCCCCCGGGGGCAGGAGGGGCGGGGCCCAATAGGGGAAATAGAGGTAAATCCTTTAAATCGCTACTAGTCATAGAGTTCTGAATGGAATGTTACCAAAATTTGGCCACAAAGGGAATAGAGGTAAATCATCCTACTTTGGGGGAAGGGGAACAGAACTTGTATAAAATTTTGGCTCTGTTGACCCCTTGGGGGCGGGAGGGGTGGGGCCCAATAGGGGATTTAGAGGTTAATATTAAAATTCCTTCAGAAAAGAAACAATGAACCTGTATTCAGAACATTACTTGGCATTACAAACCAGGTGAGCGATACAGGCCCTCTGGGCCTCTTGTTTTAGTAATCATCACAAAGACTCGAACAATTAGAAAAATTAGCAAAATTCACTCCAATATTTGTTTAATTTTGAACTACAATGATGCTATTTATACCATACAAATATGCTATCCAATACGAAGGTTTAGAGAGAAGTACTTTTAAATGAAACAAGAGGCCCATGGGCCTTAACGGTCATCTGACTCATGGCACAAAACAACAAAGTCACAATATAAAGTATTGGTTAACGATTAATATAAACAATACAAGGAACTCTTTAGTTGAATATGTAAGTTTCTGAAAAAGGTAAATGTCATTTGTTGAACAAACTTGGTAGCCCTTCATCCAAATATGGTCGAAACCCATTCAAGGATTAATATAAGGAGGAGTCAGATTTTAAAGCCAAATTTTAGCAAAGCTCCCATTTTGGACCTCGGTCATACCATCCCTATTGGTCTTACCTCGGTCCTTTATAAAATATGATTGTCCTTAACAGGAAGTGGGCCAGTGGCCATCTTGGAATACCAAAATCTTTACGAAAATGTTTGCATGTTGTTCGGCATCTATTAAAACCCCTACAGACCAATTTTCATTGAGATCGTAGACTGAAACCTTTAAACAGGAAGTGGACCAACGGCCATCTTGGAATACCAAAATCTTTACGAAAATGTTTGCATGTTGTTCGGCATCAATTAAAACTCCTATAGACCAATTTTCATTGAGATCGGAGACTGAAACCTTAAAACAGGAAGTGTGCCAGCGGCCATCTTGGAATACCAAAATATTTACGAAAATGTTTGCATGTTGTTTGGCATCAATTACCTAAAACGCCTACAGACCAATTTTCATTGAGATCGGAGACTGAAACCTTAAAACAGGAAGTGGGCCAGCGGCCATCTTGGAATACCAAAATCTTTACGAAAATGTTTGCATGTTGTTTGGCATCAATTAAAACCCCTATGGACCAATTTTCATTGAGATCGGAGACTGAAATCTTAAAACAGGAAGTGGGCCAGCGACCATCTCAATCTGATTTGTTTGTTTGTTTGTTTGATTAATTAACGTCCTATTAACAGCTATGGTCATGTAAGGACGGCCTCCCATGTATGCGGTGTGTTGCGTGTATGTTGTGCGAAGTGAGTGTACTGGGAGACTGCAGTATGTTCGTGTTGTGTCTTCTTGTATAGTGGAACTGTTGCCCTTTTTATAGTGCTATATCACTGAAGCATGCCGCCGAAGACACCAAGCAACACCCCCCACCCGGTCATAATATGTTTGGAACAATTTAAAATGTAATTGTTAGTTCTACAATGTCTTGAAATTATTATAATGGGTTTGATGTATGTCCATAGTACAAATATCCAGTGACTTCCAAAAATCCTTACCGATCAAAGTTATCTGTATGTGAAAGAGTACATTATATAATTTCCATGTACAAATATGTATGGAATTTGTATTTGAACTTCGGAAATACAGTAAAACCTCAATAACTCGAACGGCAGGGGACCAGATCATTAGTTTGAGGAACAAAGGATATTCGACTCATCCGAGGTTGGTCAGGATCGATTGTCGACAGTAAAAAAATGTCCGGTCTCAAACTACGACAAACAAGTGTAGGTCAATGGCATTTTAATTACTGTACCTTTCAGCATTTTGTATTTCTCATGATTTTTTATCATCGTCCGTCCTTCCGTCCGTAAGCATGTGACCGCTATTTCTCAGAAAGGGCTGAAGGGGTCTTTCTCAAATTTCATATGTAGGTTTCCCTAGGGCTCTAATTGTGACTATTGCATTTTGGAACCAATCGGTCATATAAGTTTGGTCATCTTGGATTATGTCAATAGGAAGCTATTTCGCAGAAAGTAATGGAGAGATCTGTCTCAAATTTCATGCGCAGGTTCCCCGATGGGTCTAGTTGAGCATAATGCATGTTCGGACCGATCGATGAACAAGATGGCCATCTTGGATTTTGATAGTTAGAGCTTGTTACCGTTAGTTTGTTTGCTTGTTTGATTATTTTAACAGCCAGGGTCATATAAGGGCGACCTCCCATGTATGCAGGTTCCCCAAGGGGTCTAGTTAAGCATATTGCATTTTAGAACTGATCGGTATAGAAGATGGTCGACAGACCATCTTGAACATTGATACTTGAACTTTGTTACCGATATCGCAGAAAGTACTGAAGCGATCTGTCTCAAATTTCACATGTAGGTTCCCCCATGACCTTAGTTGTACATATTGCATTTTCGAAAATACTGAAAGGATCTTTACAAATTGCATAATAATATGTAGTAAAGCCTAAAAGGAGAGAACAGATTCCTCTTTCCATTGTCAGACGTAGATCATTCTTTGGTGGGCGTCAATATCTCTCTGGGATCTTTTGTTTTGGTAGCAATATAAAGTTGAAAATATATGTATTACATAAAATGAGTGTTTGGAAATGCTGATGAGAAAGCAAATCAAATGTCTAGTTCTACCTTGAAAAAGCGTTAGGTGACATGTGTTTACGAGGAAATTTACGAAATACAATAAACGGGGAAAAATACGAAATGCACTGATAACAAGAAGCCCGAGAGGCCTTGACAGTCACCTGAGTGCTGATGCAGAAAGACCATTGCAAAGTTGGTTCAAATCTGTAGAAAGTATTTACAAATTGGAATACACTTTAAAGTTGAAACTTCGTTTTGGAATTTTTCTTTTTTTTTCATTTTGATAGAGTATTATGTTACCAAACATTATACTTAAAATTCCAATTTGCTTTGCTAACGTTAAACAACAAAACCAAACTAGAAGTCAGTCAGTGTCAGTGATTTTACAGATTTCACTTTTCAATCTATGAAGATTATTTTGTTCCATCAAACCTGTGAATTCAGAAGAAGAATTTTGAAATTTTAGCCATTTTGACCCAATTTGGCCCCAACCTCTGGCCCCTGGGGGTCAGCAAGGACTAATATGGATATGGTGTTAAAATGCTATTTCAAGCTTATAATTCTAACCCAGTCTGACTCAATTCCTATTAAAACTAAGCAAATAATGTTTATAAATGTGTTTTGACTGTATAAACTTTAGTAAATTTGACTCCCTCCCCAGGGAAAAATCGGAGATCCCAGGGCCATGAAATATTTTGTAAAGTAACTTAAGATCTTTCGATCGATGAAGAGTATTTGGTTCCATTAAAACTGTGAATTCAGAAGAAAGATTTTTTGAAGATCTAACCAATTTACCCCTTTTGGTCCCTGGGGGTTGGCTAAGACCAATATGAATATGACCTTAAATACTATCTCAGGCTAATAATTCTAACACAGATTAGCTAATTTCCTATGAAAAATAAGCAAATAATGTTCAAAAATGTGTTTTCCATTTTAAACTATAGTAAACTTAACCCCCTCCCCAGGGAAAACCTAAGACCCAAGGGTCATATAATTCACAATTTTTATAGAGGACCTTGAGACCATTCTATCTATCAAGAGTATCTGATTATACCACCTCTGTGAGTGGAGACGAAGATTTTAGCCACTTTTTTCACTTTTGGCCCCTCCCACAGCCCCCTGTGGGGTGGGGGTCATATAATTCACAATTTGGATTGGCCTTATGCCTTAGAAAGTTTGCGCAAAATTTCATTGAAATTGCTTCAACGATTTTGGAGAAGAAGTCGATAATGTAAATTGTCTACAGACACAAGACGCACGACGACGAACAAAGGGCGATTAGAAAAGGTCACTGGATATTTCTAAGGTGACCTTAAAACGAATATGGATCAATTTGATTTGTACTTTGCGCAATCAAAATTTGGTATCGTTTTCATCTTTCGATAAATAGTATTGTGTTAGCCGGTTGGATGAAAACAACATAGACTTCTTCTGCCTCTTTTATGATTTCACAAGGAATACCTTCTACACGGATCGACAGTTTTGGTATTTACATGGAAAATTATTACAAGATAAAAATCGATCAGTTAATGAAATGTTCAAATAAAGTTAACATTAAACAACGACTGGCGATCGTGTAGGTAGGTAATACTGACACGGTTAATCCACTAGAAGGTCAAGTGAGCTTATGCTGTGGTGAAGCCTCCGTTGTCCGGCCGTCCAGCGTCACCTTTTCCATTTAAACAACCTAGAGTTCAGAAATTTGACTTATAGCATGCTGGGATGAAGGGCTACCAAGTTTGTTCAAGTGAACGACCTTGACTTTCATTCAAGGTCACAGGAGTCAAATAGGTGAAAATTTTTAACAGACTTTTTTTTAATAACAAAGATGCCTAGATACCTGAAAATAGGCCTGAAATATCTTAAGACTTCTTCTTAATAAACAAGAGACATATGGGGTCAAATAGGCTAAATTCTTTAGACAACTTCTCCTTCATAACCAAGAGGACTAGAGATCTGATATGGGGCATATGACATTTTGGGATGAATCGCTACAGACTTTGTTCAAATGAATGACACTTGACTTTCATTCAAGTTTCTTATAGAGAAGTAGAGAGTCAAGTTACATTTTAGGTGTTCGAAACCAGCACTACAGACGACCATGATTGAAACTACAGCCTTCGGAGCTATGTGCCGAGCGCTCTGATTGGTCTATTGTGAGGGGCGTTAAAGCAATGTGAGACATCGTCTCTACCGCACGGCAGGTATAAATATTCGTGCGCGCACGCGATATAGCAGATTGGTTACAGGTCTGGTAGAGCCAGCCTATTCACTGATAAGTGCCAGCAGTCTTCGGAATAGAGGTACTATGGTGCACCATGCCTCCTTATTACCTCCAAACTCAGATAGAATATAATATGAAATTGAATGAAAAAAATACGGAAATCATTCCGATAGTACCATTTAAAAACTGTAACTAGTACAAATAAAAAGTAAGCTGGCCGTGTGGTAATCCAGTGTGTGTTGGCCAGATATAGCGTAATTACTGCTTGTCGGCGATAATGTAACTAGTTCAGAAGATAATTAGATATTTTGGGGTGACATTACCTGGGAGAAAGACAGGATGTTACCGTCTATTTACCGGAAATGTTGTTTAACAGTGACAAGTAATTATAATGACGGTTAGCCATTATTGGGAAGCGCATGTGATTCTATCTGTGGTCTCGAACAGTGGGCAAGCTTATATATAATTTTGTCGTACCGGAAATAGTGGGGAATGGGGGTGCGTTGACAGCGCCTCGGTTGAACGGGTATCGTACGTCCTAGGGTGAGACAAGTAGGTTTAGGTCGGCCCAGTGCGTTAGGGATGTGTGGTTAAACCCTCAGAACTTCCACTATTAACTTCATTGTAAATGTTGTGCAAAGTTATTAAATTCCATATCTAAATTAAACCTGTGCTCTAACAGCGTGTGTGGGTCAAGATGCCGGTCTGTTCTGTTACTTTGGGTTAAAGGTCAATAGTTGGGACATGGCAATTGGTACTTCGGGTTGGGGGCGGTTATTACGCATACAGGAGACCTATTAATTAAGTCAATTGGTCTATAAATATAATTTACATATTTCATTAGATTTCGTTAGTTCTTAGTAATGATAGCTACTACATATTATATATTTTCTTGGGCTAATAGAAAAATCAGTGAATCTTTTGGTTACTTTATTTTATGATTTTATTCAGTTCAGAAGTATTCATTATAGTGAATTTCAATGCATGATTATAAATGTGAATCAAGTACTTTGTACATTTCAATTAAGTCTAGGATAATTCTTCTACTTTTTGCTTTTGTTATCTGTTTACTTTGTGTTTAATATAATAAACTGTTGACATTTATTTCATCTTCTGGTTATACTTTCCATTGTGTCCCGCCGGAATCTCAAAAGAACATTGCAGAGGGAGAACTTGAGGAATGGGTGATAAGCCATATATACTAAAACACAACGCGAATTACCATCTACACTATACATGGAAGGCTCACCCATTCGCCGAGACCCCCTCCTGCTACACCATAACTGGTACGGAACTCAGAGTACCGAACCCGGGTAACTATATATGATACATCCAGACAGGTGAATACCTCGCCTGTTACATAATCACAGATGGTGAGCTATTATCCATGTCGATCTGTGCAATCAGGTGTGACACGGGTAAACAAATTATCAAGGGCCGAATAACTGTTCGACGAATACATGGGTATTTGATGAAACGGGGATATCTTTCTGTTCGAGTAATAAGGGGTATTCGACGCTGTTCAAGTTATCCGGGGTTTTGTTACATAGAGTATATAGGGATACCATCGGAACAGTGCGACCAGTTCGACGAATCCGGGTTCAAGTTAGAGCGGTTAGAGCTGTATAGACAAACCACACATCCTATTATACATACTGCATCAGGTTGGCCTAGCTTCATTCGCTTTTAATACATTGTATCGCAATTCGATTGATATATTGATTCCAAATAAAAGTACATAGGTAGTGGGAAGTATACGCACTGTATGATGCAAAGCTTCATTTGCTCTTAGTATATTAATTTTGCTAACTTGAAAATGATTTCCAGGATACAATACTAATGTTCGGAGATCGTTTAGCCCCAAAACCACTGTTGGTAAGTCCTTCAATATCGACGATCCGCTCATTTCCCTCTCGAACCAGGTAGATAATAGGTATATAACAGAGTCCGGCCAAACTAATGACCACTCCTCCGAAGTAGAAGGCATTATTGTAGTTCCACTCAAATTCGGACACGGCACCTTAGAATTAAAATGCAAATCAACAACAACATTTTACTCTTACATCTGTTATTTTACATTACATGTATATGGTATATTATGTATTCATTATAAATTATCGACACGTCACCATCAATATGATATTTGCTATAAGGTCCCGCTGATACAAAAACAATCCTACAAGAAAGAAAAATAGAGAGAAGAATACAATACCAATTATTTTCTTTTAAACATATAAGGTACATTTGTATTAGAATATCGAGTACACATGTTGTAATACAGTAACTAATGAAGAAAAAAATAGCTGTATTCGTGACAACATATGAAAACTAGCTCTATCGAATACTCATCGTTAACACGAGCCTTGCACTTCACACACCCAACCCACCACATACACGGGAGCCTGTCCTTATATGAACCAAATTTGTTAGAAATGTCTATTGATAGCAAAGGTTATTTAAAATGAACTAGTCTTATAAATAATAAACGACGTCCACGTACTGAATCATTTGTGACTTGGGATACTATGATCGTATATACTTCTAACAAGCAAATTCTTGGAATTTCCCCGCTTTCAGGACATATTGTAGGTAAACATTACTGAGGTAAGGTTTAATCTTGGTTTGAAACATGAAAAAAATAAACTGAAGTCTTATTCGGAAATAAGATGTGTAAAATAATGTCAGCTGAAAGTGACTATTAAACTTGGCTGAGCTCTTAAGGCATTTAACTTCGATACTAACTTTTAAGAAATTAGGTTTACTTTTATACACTTATTGCACGGAAATGGCAGAAAATGACATTTTAATAATTCACAGGGCCATATTACTAAGAAAAGGTCCATCGACAGTCGCGATTGTACATGGCCGAGCCCTTGAGGCATTCAACCTTGTCACCAAGTTTGAAGAATATCGGTTTACATTTGGTACAAATATTGCACGAAAACGAAGTGTTACAGAAAGACGGACAAACCCAAATTAATATTATAATATTTATAATATAATAATTTTCGATGGTGATAACGAAGCCTTCATTTATTTATGTATTGAAACAGTGTGGTTATAGACATATGTCAATCCGATTAAAATACAGATCCTTATAACCACTTCGTTAAATAGAGGATAAGAGAACATCCAAAAAAGGGTCATGTTAAAATAACCTTTCTACCACGTATACTTCAGATGACATACATTTTCTACACATTGCTAACGATTGATAACGCCATTTCATCCAAGTATACATATACATTTAGCTTTGTTGTGGTCTTTGGGCGAGATGACAACATGCATGAAAATAATTCGGATAGCTTTTTCATTGTTTTCGTCCCCAGTCAAGATTCTGACAGTGCCAATTTAATTGGCCATTTTCCAGAAGGTCATCTGAACGTGACCCCTAATGAAATGTTGTCAGATCCTCTAATCAAACGTATTGATAATAAGGATCTGTATTTTAATCAGATTGAGCATATGTGCCCTTGCAACATTTTGATAATGATAAAGTTTACTATAGTGTCATTTCACTGAAACACAGTGCCACAAACAAGCATGAAGTGTTTACCTGCGATCGGGGATCCGATGACAGCTCCTACCCCCATCAACAGGAAGTGTAGTCCGACTGATCCGGTGAGGTTCTCTGCCCCCATCAGTTTCACAAGGTTTGTGTTTAAAAGGACCATATGTGTAGCTGCAATACCATTTTTTTCCATAATAAAAACAAGTTATCCGATAATTATGCATGTTTCACAATGGAAAAAACACGTGATCAATTCCATTTAAGTTGGTTATCGTTTATGTAAACACCTACGGCGCCTCTGATTGGTCAATTCCAACATCTCTTGATTCCGACTGGCTCTCAATTTCGGGTTATTGTTCATAGCGCATTTTTAGCTCGCCTGTCCCGAAGGGCCGGTGACTTTATGTCATGGCGCGGCGTCCGTCGTCCGTCCGTCCGTCAACATTTCATTTAAATCGCTACTAGTCATAGAGTTCTGTATGGATTGTAACCAAATTTGTCCACTAACATCCATGGGGGAAGGGGAACAGAACTTGTATAAATTTTGGTTCTGTCCCCTGGGGGCAGGAGGGGCGGGGCCCAATAGGGGAAATAGAGGTAAATCCTTTAAATCGCTACTTGTCGAGTTCTGCATGTATTGTAACCAAATTTGGCCACAAACATCCTTGGGGGAAGGGGGACAGGACTTGTATAAATTTTGGCTCTGAGCCCCCGGGGGCAGGAGAGGCGGAACCCAATAGGGGAAATAGAGGTAAATCTTTAAAATCGCTACTTGTCCTAGAGTTCTGCATGGATTGTAACCAAATTTGGCCACAAACATCCTTGGGTGAAGGGGAACAGAACTTGTATAAATTTTGGCTCTGACCCCCTCCCCGGGGGCAGGAGGGGCGGGGCCCAATAGGGGGAAAAGAGGTAAATCCTTTAAATCGCTACTTGTCCTAGAGTTCTGCATGGATTGTAACCAAATTTGGCCACAAACATCCTTGGGAGAAGGGGAACAGAACTTGTATAAATTTTGGCTCTGAGCCCCCGGGGGCAGGAGGGGCGGGGCCAAATAGGGGAAATAGAGGTAAATCCTTAAAATCGCTACTTGTCCTAAAGTTCTGCATGGATTTTAACCAAATTTGGCCACAAACATTCTTGTGTGAAGGGGAACAGAACTTGTATAAATTTTGGCTCTGACCCCCCCCCCCCTCCCCCGGGGACAGGAGGGGCGGGGCCCAATAGGGGAAAAAGAGGTTAATCCTATAAATCGCTTCTTGTCCTAGAGTTCTGCATGGATTATTACCAAATTTGGCTGCAAACATCCTTGAGAGAAGGGGAACAAAATTTGTATAGATTTTGGCTCTGACCCCCTCCCCCGGGGGTAGGAGGGGCGGGGCTCATCGCTACCTGTCCTAGAGTTCTTCATGGATTGTAACCAAATTTAGCCACAAATATTCTTGAAGGAAGGGGGACAGAACTTGTATAAATTTTGGCTCTGAGCCCCCGGGGGCAGGAGAGGCGGGGCCCAATAGGGGAAATAGAAGTAAATCTTTTTAATCGCTACTTGTCCTAGAGTTCTGTATGGATTGTAACCTAATTTGGCCACAAACATTATTCGGTGAAGGGAAACAGAACTTGTATAAATTTTGGCTCTGACCCCCTCCCCCGGGGGCAGGAGGGGCGGGGCCCAATAGGGGAAAAAGAGGTAAATCCTATAAATCGATACTTGTCCTAGAGTTCTGCATGGATTATAACCAAATTTGGCCGCAAACATCCTTGAGAGAAGGGAAACAGAATTTGTATAGATTTTGGCTCTGACCCCCTCCCCCGGGGGTAGGAGGGGCGGGGCTCATCGCTACCTGTCCTAGAGTTCTTCATGGATTGTAACCAAATTTAGCCACAAATATTCTTGAAGGAAGGGGGACAGAACTTGTATAAATTTTGGCTCTGAGCCCCCTCCCCCGGGGGCAGGAGGGGCGGGGCCCAATAGGGGAAAAAGAGGTAAATCCTATAAATCGATACTTGTCCTAGAGTTCTGCATGGATTATAACCAAATTTGGCCGCAAACATCCTTGAGAGAAGGGAAACAGAATTTGTATAAATTTAAGCGCGACCCCCAGGGGGCAGGAGGAGCGGGCCCAATAGGGGAAATAGAGGTAATTCCTTAAAATCGCTACTTGTCCTAGAGTTCTGCATGGAATGTAACCAAATTTGGTAACAAACATTGTTGGGTGAAGAGGAACAGAACTAAATTTTTGCTCTGATCCCCCGGGAGCAGGAGGGGCGGGGCCCAATAGGGAAATAGAGATAAATCCTTTCAATCGCTACTTGTCCTAGAGTTCTGCATGGATTGTAACCAAATTTGGCCACAAACATTGTTGGATGAAGGGGAACAGAACTTGTATAAATTTTGGCTCTGAGCCTCCGAGGGCAGGAGAGGCGGGGCCCAATAGGGGAAATAGAGGTAAATCCTATAAATCGCTACTTGTCCTAGAGTTCTGCATGGATTATAACCAAATTTGGCCGCAAACATCCTTGAGAGAAGGGGAACAGAATTTGTATAAATTTTGGCGCGGGCCCAATAGGGGAAATAGAGGTAAATCCTTAAAATCGCTACTTGTCCTAGAGTTCTGCATGGAATGTAACCAAATTTGGTAACAAACATCCTTGGGGGAAGAGGAACAGAACTTGTATAAATTTTTGCTCTGATTCCCCGGGAGCAGGAGGGGCGGGGCCCAATAAGGAAATAGAGGTAAATCCTTTCAATCGCTACTTGTCCTAGAGTTCTGCATGGATTGTAACCAAATTTGGCCACAAACATTGTTGGGTGAAGGGGAACAGAACTTGTATAAATTTTGGCTCTGAGCCTCCGAGGGCAGGAGAGGCGGGGCCCAATAGGGGAAATAGAAGTAAATCTTTTAAATCGCTACTTGTCCTAGAGTTCTGCATGGATTGTAACCAAATTTGCCCACAAACATTCTTCGGTGAAGGGGAACAGAACTTGTATAAATTTTGGCTCTGACCCCCTCCCCGGGGGCAGGAGGGGCGGGGCCCAATAGGGGGAAAAGAGGTAAATCCTTTAAATCGCTACTTGTCCTAGAGTTCTGCTTGGATTATAACCAAATTTGGCCAGAAACATCCTTGAGAGAAGGGGAAAAGAATTTGGATAAATTTTGGCTCTGGCCCCCGGCGGCAGGAGGGGCGGGGCCCCATAGGGGAAATAGAGGTAATTCCTTAAAATCGCTACTTGTCCTAGAGTTCTGCATGGATTGTAACCAAATTTGGTAACAAACATCCTTGGGGGAAGAGGAACAGAACTTGTATAAATTTTGACTCCGACCCCCAGGGGGCATGAGGGGCGGGGCCCAATAGGGGAAATAGAGGTAAATCCTATAAATCGCTACTTGTCCTAGAGTTCTGCATGAATTGTGACCAAATTTTACCACAAGCATCCTTGAGGTAAGGATGCTTGTACTTGTATAAAGTTTGGCTCTGACCCCCTGGGGGTCAGGGCCCAATAGGGGAATTATAGGTTAATATTCAAATTCCTTCAGAAAGGAAACAATTAACCTGTATTCACAACAGTACTTGTCATTACAAACCAGGTGAGCGATACAGGCCCTCTGGGCCTCTCGTCTTTTAAATAGCATTGTATTTACTGTTTTACAGGTTGTTGCTTATTCAAAGTATTTAACAATAGGATATTGGCCCTCTATTAAGGGCTTAAGGCACTATCTTTTATATCGGGAAGATGTCACTACACAATGTATGGTGGTAAGGTTCCCTGAATGAAGACGAGAAAATGGTCATCATGGTATAAATATAAAGTTAAAGTTATGAAATAAATACGTTCCCCAACACGTGACTGTTGTTTATCATGTTTATCTAATCTCTCGTTAGTTAATTTTAAAATTGTCAAAAGATTCGTCTTTTCAAAATTTGAAAATTAACTAACTCGAGTTTGATAAACATGAAAAACAACAGTCACTTGTTGGGGAACCTCTATACATCTCAAAATGTACTTTGAAGTTAGTCTATTTTGATGAGAGTCTGTTTTGATGAGAATGAAGTTATTACAATCAAATTACCACATGGTAAGTTTAACCCATCTCTGCACAGATTGGTAGCTCCATGTCTAATGTATGTGGAACGAAATGAGGCGACAAAACATTTAGAGTTTAAACTAATTAAAACATGGATTTATTGCATAATGTATATGACTTTTTGATTTGCCGATTGACCTCTATGAATACAGAATTAGAGAAAGACGCAAAAGTAGTAGTTTGGGTCAAGGTTTAAAATTAGAACCTATTAGAAGTCTTGAAGGTCATATTCCAGTAGTGGAATATCAATTTATTTATCCAACACTTAATATACCGAAGAGTTGCATGACACGATGTATTTTGGTAGAGAAAACTTTTCATAAATGCCACGATTTGTTACTATTTGTTATCGACCGGAACATATTCTATAACCCAACCCGGCCGAAATGCAGTGTTTCCGTCCATGTAACAGGTCTAGTCGGTCACTATGTAAGCAAATAAATAATAACTTGCGTCACCATCTTCTTATTTATAATACATTGCGTAACTCGTCCAAAGGTAAATACATTGTAGATTTAGTCGATTGGACGAGTTACGCAATACATTATGAATAAGAAAATAGTGATGTACTTGTTTATTTGTATCAGATGAGTCATGTCCAGGTGACCTTTGGCTTTGGCCCAGCAAATTGCTGCTGGCAAAATGTTGACAGTGAAATAGTTTGAAAATCTGAAAGAATTATTTCCGTGTACGTAGACATCTCGCCCAAAGAGCACAACAAAGCTAATCGTATATAAATTAATAGATATAGCAACGTGCAGAAACTGGATTAGATCTGAATTACGCGTGGTAAAAAAGCCATCAGAATATGACCCTTAATGGGATGTTCTCAGATCCCCTATTAAACGGAGTGGTTATAAGGATCTGTATTTCAATCAGATTGATTTAGTGATCGATTTAGCGTTTGTAATATATGTATGCATACGTCATTAGTGTTGTATTATCAGAGGCACTTTCCATTTGTAGGAAATACTGTTTCCTTTCCCTGCAGGTAGGGCGTAAGAATTGTACCTGCTGCCCCTATTGCATGATCGTAAAAGGCGACTAAATTTAGGATCTTATATTTTCTCTTCTTCCTAACTGACTTTATCTTTCCTAATGCCTCCCTTGGCACCGCCTCACTTTTGGCCTTGAGTTGAGCGTTCGCCCCTGTGAGGAAGGCTCTGGGTTCTGTCCCCTGGTCGAGACACACTAAAGTCTATAAAAGTGGTAGTTTCTGCTCCTGCTTAGCGCTCAGCATACAGGGAGTGGGACGACTGGTTCGCCCGTTGTCAGTATAATGTGACCGGGTGGGGTGTGTTGCTTGGTGTCTTCGGCGGCATGCTTCAGTGATATAGCACTATAAAAAGGGCAACAGTTCCACTATACAAGAAGACACAACATGAATATACCGCAGTCTCCCAAAACACGCACCTCGCACAACATACACGCAACACACCGCATACATGGGAGGTCGTCCTTGCATGACCATAGCTGTTAATAGGACGTTAATTAATAAAACAAAAAGTTTCCTTTCATCTCTTGCCCACACATACCTTACCTGTAACCAATCCATAAAGAGCGGAATAAGCCGCGAGGGAGGTAAAACTCGTGTAAAATGGAACCAAGCATGTAGAAATTCCACCAATCAGAAGCATCGTACCAGTCAGAACAAATGTGTTGACCCAAGGCTTGTCTGATATATAACCAATCACTACTCGTGATACAGTACTCGTTACTCCGATTATTGCAATCAGGACGACACTTTCCTGAGATGTCAGCCCAACAGAGTCGCCGTGTACAGGCAGAATAACCGAACGGAATGTTGTATCCTAAAACATAAGGTATCATTGTCATACGTCACTTGCAATATAAATATATATTAGTTTCATTATAAGTCAAGTGACACCAATTGGTGTAATCATCATTCATGACACCATTCATTAATTTGAAAAAAAAATCCAAATAAACTTAACACAACTTATAATCGAAAACACATTTAATAAGAATGCAGCATTAGCAATGATTTTTAAACTTGAAATTAATAAATTTAGAAAGGACGAAACAAACTATTGATCTGAATATATGCATTCTGATTTCAACGTATTTTAGACTATTATATTGATACACTTTCCATTCACTAATAGATAATTATTTCATATTTGTTTTAATGCTGAGGTTTTGCATGTGTGATCGAAAAAAATGCATTATAGCGTCGATTACATTGCAAAGGTGTTTAGATACAGTATACAGTTAACCAAATAAAACTAAACAACCTATGGTAACGCAAGCCAGTAATTACCTGCAATGTAACCACAGCTCACAATCATGTGTACTGCGAATGTTGGTGTTTGTAGCAAAGTTAAGTCAAATATATTTATCACGCGAACACATCCGGTAATACACTCCGAAGCATTGTACTTTTCCGGCGAGTTTGTACGTGTCTTCTTATTGTCTTCAGGTCTCTTTATCGTAGTTCCTAGATCACCCATAGGTCTGTATAAGACACCACACACCACAGTATTGAGGACAACAGCAGACCAAATCCAAAGTGTCCCGCGCCAGCCGTATTTCTGCAGGAAAACTTCAGTGATCGGGGCTAATACTAGGGGACCAATTCCAGATCCAGACACTGCTATTCCTGTCGCCAAAGATCTTCGTTTTTCGAAGTACAGTCCAACGTTTACAAATGCCGGCACATAGAATAACGACATTCCAAAGCCTAGAATTCAAAATATTGGTAATTAGTTGAACTGATGTTTAATAGTCATCTATCACGAGCAATTGGACAATATTAATGACAATAAATTTATTTTTAGAAGTTGTCATGGAAATAAACAATTATTGCTTGCCAACGTGGACTTTCGGTGGTCGAGAGAATGAGCGTTTCCCTGGAGTAGCGAAACTAAAAAGGATCCAACTCCATCTGCATATAGACAATGACGTCCAAGTAAGCGTACAAATGAGATTGTAGTTACACAAACTTGATATTGACTTTCACTCAGTTTCGAAAACTATAAACTGGCGCTATATTGACATTTCCTGGTATGCAAATTTCAAGTGATTATCTTTATATCTTTATACCTGACAATGTCCGGCAAAGTGTCGGTATAATACCGGAAATCACTGATCCTAACATAATAAGTGAAAAATTGTCTTAATTCCGAGGAATTGAGGAATCCAAGGGCGAGAATACTACTGAGCTTGTTGTAGAGGCGTGTAAAAGACATCTAGGTGTTATGATTACAGCTGCTGATATAAGTAATCCCCATCGTGTCGGACCGAGCTCCTCCTCCCACCCGAGGGACATAATAAATAGTACGTTTCAACTCATATCGTACACGTGCGGAAGTATATGGCGCCCGCTTTGAACTATTCAAAAAGAACAGTAATCGCGAGGATTCAGTACAACCAATCGTTTGCTATGAACAGCCAAACCAAACCCGCTTTCTATCTAAATGAAGCCCTTACGAAGCAACGAGCGGCGGTGTATGCCAAAGCTAGGCATTTGAAATCTATAGGAACACTTATTGGAACGTGGACACAAGATGGACGAATAATTGTACGTGATCGGTCGGGTACAAGTCGAGTGTCACGAGACTCGCAGAACTTTCCCGCACTTCTCATTCGAAGACTATCTCCTCCCATAGGCAATGTTAGCGTTCACCCTTCTTGGTTTCAAATATTACATGTCAGTTAATATCATCCAGTCAATATGTAATTAAAACATATCTTGCTAACCATATATGATTATATACGACACATACTAACGGACAACATGTTTTCAACTTCTGATATTCAAAGAGGAATATATACATGTATGTAGTATAAAATGAAATACATCCCGCATACCGGGAACAGGGTCCTGTGCACACGTGCACAGTGTATGTGCACTCCTTCAATACATCTATCCAGTCTTAACTTGATCTGCTATGATTATGCATTTTCTTATGTGTCGTATATATTACATATACACTATGGTTTTGATTGTTACATTTTTGTAAACATTGTGAAAAAATAATGATCATGTTGAAACTTAGATTTATTCTCATTGCTACTGTTGATAAATATGAATAAAAGTATTATTCATTTCATATGTATAGTTTATATTGCAAGTCGCCACTCTGCGTAAGAATTGAGAATAGGAATGGTTTTTCTAAGTGTTTGAATGACCAGCTACATCCTAATGGTCAGCATATTGGAGCATTACTGAACAGATGTTGTGTTCGTCAACGAAGGGCTACATAGGCTATATGGAGTTAGATTTGTGGTGTATCAACGACGATATGACAACTGGGAGAAGCTACAAGCCTTTGATAGGGTTATAGAATTACTTATTGTAATGTTTCTGTGTAGGATATGGTATATGCATATTAGATTGGCTAGGTGTTGATAAAAATATATATATATATGTATGTTTGTGTAAGGATATAGATGTGTTCAAATGTTTAATGTGTGGGTTGGGCAATACATGTAGATGTAAAATATATAAAGAAATTTTAAAATTCTGTCAAGTGTGTGTCTGACAGGGGGAGGCAATCAATATTGGAATTTCATGAATATTTTGGTTAATTTTTGGTGCGGAATTCAACATAAGATGGCACCCCACACATAAAAGTTTAGCAAGATGGTAGATCTTAATTTCTTTTTATTCACAGGTATGCGAGATGCCATTCTTCAAAAATAGTGACAGGTGACCAGACTTGAAAACTCCATTTAACCTTGACAGTGACAAACGTTAATACATGTACTGCAAATGTTCTTATTTAAGCACAGTCAAATTTTAGCGCAAATGCGAAAAACTGTAAATGATGATTTATTAGCGTGGCGGTGTATGGGATTCGCAAATTATTTAGTCTAAATAACTGATTATTCTAATTACTGGTTTATGTAAATAATGAATGTACTTGCAATATTTCCAACGTTGGACATTTTTATTTTGCTATAATTAATATCGATGCTGCTATCGTTTTTGCGATGAGATGAGATGATGAGGTTTTGCAGAGTTATCTCTATTTTCACTCTATTTTCCCTGTCGACACCAAAATAAAACTTGTATTGTAAGATAGTGACCGGGCATTCTGTTTATCCTGCAACTTTTTCATTATACATACAGAAGATGGTATTCAAAACGAAAGCAAATTGTCTGTTATTTACACGATTTCGCTTAAAGCGGAACGCTTCTTTGATGATCAATAAAGTTGCATTCACTAAACCAAATGAGTGTGTACTCCTTTTTACTACCGTGGGAAATAAGCGACGTCATTCCGATGATTGTGACGTCACTGTTTGGCGGGACTGACTGCCGTTTCATTCACTCCTACTAAAAGTGACGTCACTGGAATGTTGGGGATCAAGTCAACAAATTTAGAAATTGAATCAAACGAAAGTTTTTCGAAGAAACGGTTAGTTCAAGGCGCTTCTGATAAGTATTTGTTGTTTTGGCTTTTGTGTTTTCAAAGTAGTCAGTTGATTGTCTGAGTATCTGTATCTTGTCCGGGCGTCTGTTACTACATTATATAATGTAAGTTAACAAGCGACGTAGCCTACATTATATTAGCATTGGCTTCTTAAAAAAAAATGTGAACAGTTAGTGCCTAAATAAGCCTTCAGTTATCTCCTCAATAATATTATCATCAAATTATTTCACTCAAACTAGTGATAGACAAATCATTTTTCTTCGATTAATGCGGCCATGGCAAACGATCTTGACCAAGTGTTATATTTAAGTTCGTGAGGTTCCAAAAGGTCTCCAATATTGGACCGATCTACATATTAGCAAATACAATTAAATTATAACCTTGGCTTATTTTTGTGTTTTGCATTCACATTTTCCTTTTTGTAGAATTTCCCACTTTGCTGTTTTATACTGACTATGTGATAACTAAACATATTTAATTAGCTTGAAATGGATGAATCGCAACTTTCAGTGAAAACGTTGTTTTATTGCGTGAATGAGAGTGATTTAGACGGACAGATCAAATATTAAATTAAAGGAAAATTATCATAATCATCGAAGTATCGCAATTTTATATTTTATTTCACAAGTGAATACTGGTAAGTTTTGCAAATTTTTTCATGTTTAAAGTCACCGGCTGTAAACAATGTATATTAAACGTGTTGTCATGATCAGCGAGATCAGTTATATATATAGTGACGTTTATTCTGATGTGGAACCCATGCCAGTGCATGGTCAAATAAATCCGGAAATTACCATTTTAAGTAATTTAATACTAAAAATTATAATTTTCAAAACAAACCGATATGCTTTAATAAAGTAAAAACAATTTTAGAAAAAAAGTTAAAATTTTTTGAAATGAAATGACATGAACATGCAGGGATACTGCAAAAATTGCATTTCTTTTTTCAGAAAACCATGAAGAAATATGAGTTAGTTGTATTTTGTTTTTTATAATTTTTTTTTGCAGTTAGTACTTCGAATTGTCTCTGCGTTTTTTTACACTTTCATTAATGCGATGTGTATGCCACGTATTCTTTGTTGTTGCCGAGTCATTTTTGTTTTCACTGTCGACACCAAAATAAAACTTGTATTGTAAGATAGTGAACGTGTATTATGTTTATCCTGCAAATTTTTCATTATATATATAAAGATGGTATCTTTGACGACCAAGAAAAGATGCATTCACTAAACGGAATGAGTGTGTACTCCTTTTTACTACCCTGGGAAATATGTAAGCGACGTCATTCCGATGATTGTGACGTCATTGTTTGGCGGGACTGACCGCCGTTTCAGTCACTCCTACTAAAAGTGACGTCACTGGAATGTTCGGGATCAAGTCATTAAATTAAGAAATTGAATCAAACTAAAGAAACTAAACATTTATTACAACTATTACAGGAATTTCTTATTATCTGGTATCGAGTTCTGTGCCCGACTTATGTCGATATTAGTGCTGAAAGTGCATTGTTTCTTGATATTGTTCCGCTTGTTTTGTTGACTTTAAATTCGTAAAATGAACTTAACCCGCGAAGGGCGTCAGAACGCTTGTTTTCAACGGGAATAAACACCGTAGTGATAAAGACCTTTCAAGTATGGCAACAGTGAATAATTGCATCAGGGAAATAGGGACACAAAAAGTTTACGTGCCATCATGCCCTGCAGGTAGGGCGTTAGAATTGTACCTGCTGCCCCTATTGCATGATCGTAAAAGGCGACTAAATTTAGGATCTTACCTTTTCTCTTCTTCCTAACTGACTTTATCTTTCCTAATGCCTCCCTTGGCACCGCCTCACTTTTGGCCTTGAGTTGAGCGTTCGCCCCTGTGAGGAAGGCTCTGGGTTCTGTCCCCTGGCCGAGACACACCAAAGTCTATAAAAGTGGAAGTTTCTGCTCCTGCTTAGCGCTCAGCATACAGGGAGTGGGACGACTGGTTCGCCCGTTGTCAGTATAATGTGACCGGGTGGGGTGTGTTGCTTGGTGTCTTCGGCGACATGCTTCAGTGATATAGCACTATAAAAAGGGCAAAAGTTCCACTATACAAGAAGACACAACATGAATATACCGCAGTTTCCCAAAACACACACCTCGCACAACATACACGCAGCATATCGCATGCATTGGAGACCGTCCTTACATGACCATAGCTGTTAATAGGACGTTAATTAATCAATCATACAATCGAATTGGTTCATCGATCACCGTTCCCATACCAAGGATATAATTCATTTTAACCATTATCAAATATCAAAGCAGTGAGTGGGGATAAGTCCTGATACTGGAGCAGTGGTGAATGACAATCGTAGCGAAGGTATGACAAGGATACATACATGTAAATTTAGAATTCACAAGTAAATAATTTGTATTACTGTTAACATTCTGAACAACAAGTTGATCGAGATGACTTGAATATTATATTATCAAAACAATGCGTATAAACACAATCATATATACAGAGAAAAAAATCAATATATACAACGCAAAAAGGATCCTACATGTAATATGTATTTCTTAATTTTTAGATAACGTCCAGCAGATAATAAAGACTGTATAGGTGTATAAAACTCAGACTGAATATTTAAGTTTTGAAATTACACTAAGCCCTGTTCCAAAGCGCCGAACTGCGGCTTGAGAATATTAGAAAACTTATAAAAATAAAACAATCGGTAAAAATATATACATGAATAAAGATGCTTTATTTTAGTATAAGATAAAGATCGAGCGGGTTAATGTGCGAGTCTCAACATCAGCTTCATAGATAGCTTGGTCAATATAATCAGTACGTAAAAAGATATATGTACGTTATCATAGACATACATTTGATAGACTGGTTCGCCCGTTGTCAGTATAATGTGACCGGGTGGGGTGTGTTGCTTGGTGTCTTCGGCAGCATGCTCCAGTGATATAGCACTATAAAAAGGGCAACAGTTCCACTATACAAGAAGACACAACATGAATATACCGCAGTCTCCCGAAACACGCACCTCGCACAACATACACGCAACACACCGCATACATGGGAGGCCGTCCTTACATGACCATAGCCGTTAATAGGACGTTAATTAGTTCTACTTCAAACAGAAGTAGTAATTCGACGGCTCAAACGGGCCACCGTACAATTGTGTTTTCCCTGTACAGGATTTAAAATCATGTAATGTTAATCTTTATGCATAGTTGAGAGCACAATAGTGTCCTTTACACATACCAGTCTTGATATTTGATCCTTTGTTTTGATAGATTGGATTTAAACAAACGTGCTGTCACGCTACTGATGTTATTTATGTAACTCTGTCTTCTTTCAAACAAAAATGAGATGAGTCATCATTGACACCTATTAATGCTGACGAACAATATAGTTATTGAGACATTGGGCAAGTTTTATATAGTGTTACTGCACATTTCTTGTAAAAGATTATATGGCTGGAATTTAAAGCAACACATGAACATGCCGTGTCAGATTTTGTCACGAAATGGAGTCCAATATACATTTTTTCTTTGTCAAACGTATCAAACGATGTTTTAAAATTCATATTATAATAATAAATATCTTATTTGAATAGATTATCTTTATTTATATAGTTTGACAAAATTAACTAAAATCGATGACCATCTTGATCACACATCTTCTTGTTTTGTACCGATGAAGTTAAAGTTATAAATTGTACCGGGCCGCGATTTCCGTCGAAGTTATCATCAAACTTGTAGAGTCAATAGAAAACTTGTTTCGGCATGTTATGAATTACATATTTGAGTATTTTGACAATGGTTTCTTGGTTTTCTTGGTATGCATAGTAAATATATACTTTGTTTATTTTGCATTAGGATTAAGTTTACTGTGTAGTACACAAGATACTTATTAGATGTACTTAATCTACGAGAAAATTACTATCAAAAGTGAATTTCTTTCAATATAAGTAGTCACACATAAAATTGACAATACCAACTTCAAGCACTGTGAAATACAAGTATTAATTCCTACTACTTGTTGCTATTTCGAGATACAATGTCGAATTTCCGCTCCGGCAGTTACGCCGTCTGACACACGACGTCAACAATTTTAGAATGCTTGGAAATAAGTTGGCATGATTTTTCAACTCACTGAAAGTGAACAAAGCCGTTGGCAAATGATTTTTTTTCTTCTTGTAAAAGTTATTGGTTATTTTCTGTTGTTTTACACCATGTATAGATTATCCCGATAGCTCAAGAAACAAAGATATTGCGATTTTTCCAACACCTACTTGAAAATGTGTAAAAATCAGTAGTTGGGAGTTAAGGGATTAACAAGAGCCCAACGATCGTTAACAGGATAATTTCATTCATGCTTCAGGTAAATCGCAGATATTACTTGAGAAGACATTCAAAATGTGTTGTGCAAATGGCGACTTTGGCGGCCATATTCGATTTCAGATTGACCCAAAACAGCAACACTTGGTTGGGACCAGTTTAGAATCATTTCAGGCAAGTTTCAGCTTCACTACACTGGTAGAATTTTTGTGAAAAAAAGTTTTGAAAATGTATTTATTAACTGGCGGTTTGGTTTATAGCATGTTAGGATCAATTCAGGCAAGTTTCAGCTTAATCGGAGAAGTAGATCATGCTAAGATGTTCAAAATAGTGGCCATTTGGATTTCGGATTGACTCGAACAGTAACAGCACTTGGTTGAGACCATCTCTGGATAATTTCAGGAAAGAGTCAGCTTAATTGCAATTGGGAAACTTGAGTAAATGTTCAAAATGTAAACAGTTTACGAACGGCTTACGGCGGACCACGAAACTAACAAGAGGCCCATGGGCCTTAACGGTCATCTGAGTACCTTGGCAATAATCATATAGGAAATTAATTAGATATAGTGTCATGGTTGCGATCTTCGATTGGAGATCAACCAGAGATGTAACGAACACTTTGTTGGGACCAATGTCAGATCTTTCATGCAAGTTTCAGCCAAATCGCACCGGTAGAACTTGAGGAAGAAGTTCAAAATGTGATTTTCAAGATAGTGGGCTGTGGCGGCGCTATCTTGGATTTCGGATCGACCCGAAAAATAACAACACTATTGTTTGGGACCATGTCAGGATCCATTTCATGCAAGTTTCAGCCAAATCGCACTGGTAAACTTGAGAAGTTATCAAAATGTGTTGTTCAAGATGGCGGCTGTGGCGGCCATCTTGGATTTTGATCGACGCCGAAAATAAAGAAAAAAAATTACTTTTTCGGGGACCATGTCAGGAGTTCATTTCATGCAAAGTTTCAGCCAAATCGCACCGTTTGAACTTGAGAATAAGTTTAAAATGTGTTTTCAAGATGGCGTCCATCTTGGATTTTTGATCGACCCGAAAAATAAGAATACTTTTTCAGGACCATGTCAGGATCATTTCATGCAAGTTTCAGCCAAATCGCACCGGTTGAACTTGAGAAGAAGTTCAAAATGTGTTTTCAAGATGGCGGCTGTGGCGGCCATCTTGGATTTTTTATCGACCCGAAAAATAAGAATACTTTTTTGGGACCATGTCAGGATCATTTCATGCAAGTTCCAGCCAAATCGCACCGGTTGAACTTGAGAAGAAGTTTAAAATGTGTTTTCAAGATGGCGGCTGTGGCGGCCATCTTGGATTTTTGATCGACCCGAAAAATAACAACACTTTGTCGGGACCATGTCAGGATAATTTCATGCAAGTCTCAGCCAAATCGCACCGGTAGAATTTGAGAAGAAGTTCAAAATGTGTTTTCAAGATGGCGGCTGTGGCGGCCATCTTGGATTTCGGATCGACCCGAAAAATAACAACACTTTGTCGGGACCATGTCAGGATCATTTCATGCAAGTTTCAGCCAAATCGCACCGGTAGAACTTGAGAAGAAGTTCAAAATGTGTTTTCAAGATGGCGGCTGTGGCGGCCATCTTGGATTTCGGATCGACCCGAAAAATAACAACACTTTGTCAGGACCATGTCAGGATCATTTCATGCAAGTTTCAGCCAAATCGCACCGGTAGAACTTGAGAAGAAGTTCAAAATGTGAAAAAAACGGCGGACGGCGCACGACGACGGACGAAGCATGATGACTATAGGTCATCCTGACCCTTCGGGTCAGATGACCTAAAAATCTGTATTTTATGATATATATTCATTTCTTACCACCAACAAATCCGTACAGTAGGATCATAACGTCAAGATTCGGCGAAAACGTGGAGAGGAATAACCCTGTACTTGATAATAGTCCTCCACAAATAGTAACCTTTCTAGCTCCACCTTTCTGCATTGCCACTCCAGCCAACGGTGCTTAGAAAAGATATGTATTCATTTAATAACTCCGCCATATTTAACTATTTTTTGTTTGCTAGTTAAACTTTTAACAAAGCACTCATTCTTGATGCGACTTATTGACATTTGAAAAAATAAATGATGACATTTTATACCCTCCGTTAAGGGGGTATACTTGTTTTTCGGCCCTTGAAGTCGGTCAGTGATTTAATAGATTTGACTTTTTAATCTATGACGAGTATTTGCTTCCATCAAACCTGAGAACTCAGAAAAAAAAAATTAATTTTAGTCCTTTTGACTCTATTTTGCCTAGGTCTGCTATATTTCAGGCTAAAAATTATAATCAAGTTTGATTAATTTCCTATGAAAATTGAGCAAATAACGTTCATAAATGTGTTTTTCCTATATAAACTAAAGTAAACTTGACCCCCTCCCCAGTAGGAGATGTGGACCTGCAGGTAGGGCGTTAGAATTGTACCTGCTGCCCCTATTGCATGATCGTCAGAGGCGACTAAATTTAGGATCTTATCTTTTCTTTCTTCCTAAATTACTTTATTTTCCTAACGTCTCCCTTGACACCACCTCACTTTTGGCCTTTAGTTGAGCGCTCGCCCCTGTGAGGAAGGCTCTGGGTACTGTCCCCTGGCCGAGACACACCAAAGTCTATAAAAGTGGTAGTTTCTGTTCCTGCTTAGCGCTCAGCATAACGGGAGTGGGACGACTGGTTCGCCCGTTGCCAGTATAATGTGACCGGATGGGGCGTGTTGCTTGGTGTCTTCGGCGGTATACTTCAGTGATATAGCACTATAAAAAGGGCAACAGTTCCACAATACAAGAAGACACTACATTAATATACCGCAGTCTCCCAAAACACGCACCTCGCACAACATACACTCTTAAACACTGCATACATGTGAGGCCGTCCTTACATGACCATACCTGTTAATAGGACGTTAATTAATCAAACAAACAAACAAACTCAGGGTCATAAAATTCACAATTTTTATAAACCAGCTTAATACTTTTACATCTATAAAAAAATATTTGATTCTACCATTTTAAGAATTTTGAAGTTTTAGCCTATTTGACACTGTTTTTTGGCTCTGCCCCCTGGGGATCGGCCATTACAAATATAGATATGATGTTAAAATGCTATTTCAGGCTAAAATTTTAACCAAGTTTGACTAGGCTAAAATTTTAACCAAGTTTGACTCATTTTCTATGAAAATTGATCAACAAAATCGTCATACATGCGTTTTCCCAATATAAACTATAGTAAACTTGACCCCCTCCCCAGGGGAAATGGGAGACCCCAGGGTCAAACGAATCACAATTTTTAGCTCACCTGGCCCAAAGGGCCTTAAGTCATGGCGCGGCGTCCGTCGTCCATCCGTCCGTCCGTCCACATTCCCTTTAAATCGCTACTCGTCATAGAGTTCTGAATGCATTGTAAACAAAATTGGCCAAAACCATCCTTGGGTGATGGGGAACAGAACTTGTATAAATTTTGGCTCTGAACCCCCGGGGGCAAGAGGGGCGAAGTCCAATAGGGGAATTTGAGGTAAATCCTATAAATCCAGTGTTCAATCTACGATTATTTTTCGTGGGTCCTTTTCATGGTTTTTGTGAAAACAATCCACATTGCTACCCATTCCCGAAATTTCATGGGTCCTTTTAAAATTCTGAGTCAGGACTCGGATGCTGCATTGATTGATCACTGTAACCAAAGAGTTCTGCATTGATAAACCACAAACATCCTTGGGGGAAGGGAAACAGATTTTTTATAAATTTTGGCTCTGGTGCCCCCGGGGCAGGATGGCCGGGCCCAATAGGGGAATTAGGGTAAATCCTATAAATCGCTACTTGTCCTAAAGTTCTGCATGGATTGTAACCAAATTTTGCCACAGTCATCCTTGGGGGAAGGGGAATAGAACTTGTATAAATTTTGGCTCTGAATCCCTCGAGGGTCAGGTGGGGCGGGGCCTAAAAGGGGATTTAGAGGTTAATCCTATAAATCGCTACTTGTCCTAAAGTTCTGCATGGATTGTAACCAAATTTGGCCACAAAAATCCTTGGGAGAAGGGGAACAGAATTTGTATAAAGTTTGGCTCTGACCCCCGGGAGCAGGAGGGGCGGGGAGCAAATAGGGGAATTAGAGGGGACAGAATAAATCCTATAAATCGCTACTTGTCCTATAAGTTCTTGTCCATGGATTGTGATCCAAATTTGGCCACAAAATATTCTTGGGGGAAGTGGAACAGAACTTGTATTAACTTTGGCTCTGACTCCCCGCTGGCCCTGCAGGTAGGGCGTTTGAATTGTACCTGCTGCCCCTATTGCATGATCGTAAAAGGCGACTAAATTTAGGATCTTATCTTTTCTCTTCTTCCTAACCGACTTTATCTTTCCTAATGCCTCCCTTGGCACCGCCTCACTTTTGGCCTTGAGTTGAGCGTTCGCCCTTGTGAGGAAGGCTCTGGGTTCTGTCCCCTGGCCGAGACATACCAAAGTCTATAAAAGTGGTAGTTTCTGCTCCTGCTTAGCGCTCAGCATACAGGGAGCGGGACGACTGGTTCGCCCGTTGTCAGTATAATGTGACCGGGTGAGGTGTGTTGCTTGGTGTCTTCGGCGGCATGCTTCAGTGATATAGCACTATAAAAAGGGCAAGAGTTCCACTATACAAGAAGACACAACATGAATATACCGCAGTCTCCCAAAACACGCACCTCGCACAACATACACACAACACACCGCATACAATGGGAGGCCGTCCTTACATGACCATAGCTGTTAATATGACGTTAATTAATCAAACAAACAAACAAACACTGACTCCCGGGGCAGGAGGGGTGGGCCCAATAGGAAAATTATTGATAAAATTCAGAAAAGACACATGAACCTGTAATAGAACAAGTACTTTGCATTACAAACCAGGTGAGCGATACAGGCCCTCTGGGCCTCTTGGTGTAAAGGACCTTAGGACCATTTCATCAATGAAAAGTATCAGATTCTACCATTTCCATAATTTCAGAAGAGGTTTTAGCATATTTGACCCCATTTGACTCCATCTCTAAGGCCACTGTGGGTACCTCATGAATTCTGCTTATAGGTTTCAATGGCAATCTTATATTGATAATTCTGACAACATTTGACTAACTTCCTGTAACGTATGACCAAATAATGTTCAAAAATGTGTTTCCCTATATAAAATATAATAAACTCCCTTCCCAAGGGAGAAACGAGATACTCCAGGATCATATAGTTCACATTATTTGTAAAGGACCTTTCGGCCTTTCTATCTATGAAGAGTATTTGCTCCTACCACATTTGTGAGTGGAAAAGAAGATTTTTTCAATCTGATTAAAATGCAGATCCTCATACCCACTCCGTTATATAGAGGATCTGACAACATCCCATAGGGGGTCACGTCCAGATGACCTTTGTACCACGTAGTCTTCATAAAAGATACATTTTCTGCACCTTGTCACATCCATCGATATTTCGTCCCAGTATACTTATACAATTAGCTTTATTGTGATCTTTGGGCGAGATGACTACGTAAACCAAAATAAATCTGACAGTCATTACAAACTATTTCGTCCCTGAAATTCACTGTCAAAATTGTATTTGATTGGCCATTTCCAAAGGTCACCTGGACATGACCCCTAATGGTATTTTCTCAGATCCTCTTATCAAACGTAGTGAAAATAAGGATCTGTATTTTAATCAGATTGAAGACTTTTGCAATTTTAGTCAATTTTACCCCTTTTGGACCCTACCACAGCCCCGTGCGGGATGCGGACGGTTTTTTCAAAATTTAATTGAATTTTCGTCAGCCGTTTTAGAAGAAGTCGATCCATGATTTCATTTCCAAAAAGCCTACAATCATACAATTCATATTTTGATTACCAAACAGCTTAACAAACAAATCTAGGTTATCTTAGCAACTATTTTCATAAAAGACGCATTTTTGAAAAATGTTCAAAAATGCGGTAAAAACCGATGTTATCCTTGATATTTGAGCAACCTTTGAACAGTAGCATTGGCGATTTAGTCTTTTTTTTAATCCTAATTAATGCATTGGACAATTTTTTCTGGTGAATTGTACCTGCTGCCCCTATTGCATGATCGTAAAAGGCGACTAAATTTAGCATCTTAATTTTTCTCATCTTCCTAACTGACTTAATTTCCTAATGACTCCTTGACACCGCCTCACTTTTGGCCTTGAGTTGAGCGATAACGCCTGTGAGGAAGGCTCTGGGTTCTGTCCCCTGCCCGAGACGCACCAAAGTCTACAAAAATGGTAGTTTCTGCTCCAATCTGATTAAAATACAGATCCTTATTATCACTACGTTAGATAAGAGGATCTGAGAAATCCCATTAGGGGTCATGTCCAGGTGACCTTTGTAAATGGCAATCAAATTGTCTGGCAAAATTTTGACAGTGAATTTCTGGGGACGAAATAGTTTGAAAATCTTTCAGAATAATTTCCGTGTACGTAGTCGTCTCGCCCAAAGAGCACAATAAAGCTAATCGCATTTGTATGTTGGGGCGAAATGGCGTTGTCCATTGACAGAGCAACCTGCAGAAAATGCATTTGATCAGAATTACACGTGGTATAAAGGTCATCCGAACATGACCCTTAATCGGATTTTCTCAGATCCTCTATTGAACGGAGTGGTTACAAGGATCTGTATTTCAATCAGATTGTTTCTGCTCTTGCTTAGCGCTCAGCGTACATGGAGTGGAACGACTGGTTCGCCCGTTGTCGTATAATGTGACCTAGATGGGTGTGTTGATTGGTGTCCTCGGCGGCATGCTTCCAAGATGTAGCACTATAAAGGGGGCAAGATGTAGCACTATAAAGGGGGCAACAGTTCCACTATACAAGAAGACACAACATGAAAATACCGCAGTCTCCCAAAACACGCACCTCGCACAACATACATGCAATACACCGCATATACGGAATGCCGTCGTTACATGACCCAGCACGCAATACACAGCATACATAGGAGGCCGTTTTTACATAACCCTAGCTGTTAATAGGACGTTAATTGAATCAAACAAACAAACCTTATGTGATGTTGTCAGATCCTCTATTGGACTCTATTGCCAAGCCCTCGGGTTTTACTACATTTTGTGACCCTCGGGTAGAATATCCCTATCCTTCATATCCACATATGAAAGAGTCTTATGATATATGATAGGTACAGATGAATCATTGTAGCAAGTGGTAAATAGTTAACAAATAGATAACTATTTACAGTTAAATGGAGGTTAACAACCAAATATATCGCATAAAAAGTGTTTCGAAGACAAGTTGTCAGTAGAGCAGTAACCAACCACACACATGCACAAATGCATACAGAAAGTAAATACTAATAGAAATAAAAGCTTCTTATTATGGTCAACTTAACTAGAGTCCACAAAATATGCAGTAAATATTAGATAAATACAGTATACTTACACATAATTAAAAAGGTCCCATACATCACAGAGTTGATGGTTTGTGTTTTCGCTTTACCCTCACCAAACTCTAATAGGAATTCTCGATAAAATAGCCCAAATATTCCATTGATTCCGTCCACTAATAAACAGCTGAAGAAAAGGATGACAACAATCACCCATCCCCACCAATTGTCAGGAGGCTGAGCATCGCCATCATTATCCTCGACAGGTGTCTCTACAAGACACAGCATACTTAATCTTTACTTACAGCAATGTTATGGCAATTTACAGTTGGTAGTAGACTAAAGGTTACACCCTTGTGCACACGGAGTGCACTACGTTTAGACTACAGGTAGACACGGAGTGCACGAGGTTTAGACTACAGGTAGACACGGAGTGCACGAGGTTTAGACTACAGGTAGACACGGAGTGCACAAGGTTTAGACTACAGGTAGACACGGAGTGCACAAGATTTAGACTACAGGTAGACACGGAGTGCACTACGTGTGAACACGGTGTCCACTACAGGTGGACATCGTGTCCAGGTACATTGAGACCTAGACAGACAAGGTGATGTGTTACAGTTAGGATCGGGGAAGAATAAGTTCTTCAATTTGAAATAATACATAATTATAATTTTTAAGTGTTTATTTTTTTTAATTACAACATCTACAATTTAATGTACATTATATATAACTATATAATACAATATTTTTTAGTATACGTGAATAAAACCTTTTCACTGCAAAAGTAATGAAGATTGATTTATATTCATTAAGTATATGTCTATTTGATTTTATATCAGTAGTTTCCATTTCTTATCTTCAATTGTCTATATTACGTTTTCAAAAGTAAATGTTTTATGGGTAAATTGCATTAAATATATATATATATATCATTTACATCAGGCATTTTCACAAGTCAAAAACAACTTTGAAATTGCATCAAAAACCAATCCTAATGTGCTTTTGAGACACCTTTTCTTTTATAATAAGCTATCAGTAATACAATCATATACCGGGTAATACATAGCCTTTAAACAAAAAGATTTGGTGCCTATCAATCAGTTGTCTAGCGATACCCTTGTAGATCGTCTTTCATTAAAATATATACACTTTTATAATATATTTCAATAAAGTATTGTACAAAAAATAGATCGTAACCTTCTGTTTTCTGAGAATGGGCAGTATCTTTGTATTGATTTCTTGGAAGTTGTTAACACAAACAAATATACTTTACCGCTATTTCATACCGGGTAAGTTTAAACAAAAAGATTTGGTGCCTATCAATCAGTATACCCTGTACGTATTAAAATATATACACTTTTAAAATTTTTCTTGCTATTTCAAGTTCTAAAAGTATTGTACGTAAAAACAGCTAATACATATTCTTTATTAAAAACTGAACGTCTTTAAAAGATCATGCAGAATTAAATCCACTTCAAACTATATGACGTCCTCCACTAATTGGTGGCTAGTCTACCTACAGTGTACAAGTACCCAATTCAGCTTGTTTTGATTCTTAATTACCGGTACACACAATAAGTTTATGATCCCAACCCCGCAAGTTATCGTGATCGTATATTGCGTCATGGTCCAATAATTATAACTTGTCAAACATACAGTAAGCCACAGTATCCAGCTATACAGGTGCCTCAAGGTGACCATCGATAGATGGCCAGAGGGCAGAATCGTAACCTTCTGTGTTTGCACGGCTTTCTGAGAATGGGGGCAGTATCTTTGTATAAGATGTGATTTTAGAATTGTTTCTATGGAAGTTTGTTAAGACAAACAAATATACTTTACCGTTTAAAAATCATATAGGTTCATGAGTTTGAAACACATAAGTACCATTCTTATTAGATGTACATGCTTGTTGTAGAGCCTGAGTAAACATGTACACCGGTTCCGGGGGGGGGGGGGGGGGGGGTGTAGATTGGGATGAGGGACGAGGTAAAAACTAGCTGGCAAAAATATAGAATACACCTCAATTATTGTCATGACAGGCAGATGTGAAGTGGACCTGACGGTAGCTGTACAATGCGTAAAAGCATGCATGTCTGTCACAACCTTGAATTTACCAATAATACATGTATATATTATAATCAAAATTAATGTAGATTAGGTACTTATTCAACATTGTAATATGGTATTTTATATACATAGTCATGATAATCAGGTTTCTGATATGTAAAAAAAAATTAAATTAAAGAAAAGATATTGGATGAAATATGATATTCCAATAACCTTGAAATAAATGTTTTAGTTAACTATACACTTGGTATTTAGATTATTTTTAATTTTAATATATAAAGCTTCATTATCAAATAAATTAAAATGCACTACCAGTTAAAACACATATCCCTATTGACTAGCATTGTTGTATAACTGTACGTATTTGTGTGATGAGTACAAAATGTATGTCTGTAGAGAGGCTGCCACCGAGGTACAGCATGCTATAAATGGACCTCCTGGGGTTGGAATAAGGTACTACATGTATACAGGTGTTGTTAGTCTGTGATACACTTGACTGAACATATAGAAGGGTGCCCAAAGAAGGCCCCTGGTCCCACTCTGACCAATGTTAGGTAATTTAGATTATCATACCCGTGTGGTTGATGGAACAGTATGAAGTCCAAGTGACATGGCAACTGCAGTCCTAGCCTAGGGGTTTTTCTTTCGAGCAGGCAAATTTAAGTAAACAATATACTACATGTATGGATCATGCATTAATATATATATTGTTATCATATAACTCACGCGGTTTGTAAAAGAAGGTCAGAATAGGATATTGTCAAATTATCAAGGTTTCTAGAATTAAAATTATTATGACAAATTCAGAATCCAGAAACATATATACATATTATATATATTTCTGCAGAATCTAATCAACAACTATGAATCTACAGTTTAAATGGGTAGAAGTTGGATTTATTTTGATTCTGTCTGTTTGATTTGTTATCAGACATGTGACCTACATTTTAGCGATCGGTCCTTTGAACAGTGTTGAAGCTCACGAGCAGCCACATGCCCGATAATAATTTTTTGCTTTCTTAAGCCAGTGCTTACAGGTTCCTCAATCGGTTGAGTGTATATAAAGTGTAATTTCTAATGTCGATTTTTAACGTCTATGGACGATTTCTCATTTTTCCAATGCTTTGCAACGCGCCAGGTTCCATGTAGCAAACGTATACGTATTATACAAACTATTTCGCGCACCTTGCCGTTTAGAAAACTATATTCCATACAAACATAGTTAAACATTTTATGAAGAATTTAATTTGTTTATGTTTATATGTCCTTGCTTTTATTATGTCCATCAATATATTCTTTTTAATCAAAATAATTTGCCGATCAAAATATCTCTTTGGCGACAATTTGCTTATACTAAAAATCTTACTCCAAGCAAGGTTCATCACTTTATGCGTACGAAAAAGAATTTCCTCTTTAAACTACTTATCACTAGCTAAGAAAAATAGTTTTTACTGGGAACTATCCATTGATGAGACATAACCAGTATGTGGTTTACCGTACGCAGTTAATTTGCAACGCAGTAAATTTGCTTTTAAAATTCTATAATTAACGTCCTTATTTATAAATTAAATTGTATGATAATATATATTGATACATTTTACTTTATATGTATCTATTCAAATAAACATTACACTACGAATGATTTCCAGTAATTAACGGCAATTTTTATGTTGCAATAAATATTATGTTTCTGATCGCAATAACTATTTCTATCTGTCAAAGTCCATATAGACTGCAGAATCAATACATATTTTCTCATATTTCTGTGGCACATCATCTAGTCTGTCTGTGGTCTGGATGTAGTGGATATTTTACCTGGACACAATGTCCACCTGTAGTGGACACCGTGTTCACACGTAGTGCACTCCGTGTCTACCTGTAGTCTAAATCTTGTGCACTCCGTGTCTACCTGTAGTCTAAACCTCGTGCACTCCGTGTCCACCTGTAGTCTAAACCTCGTGCACTCCGTGTCCACTCGTAGTTCACACCGTGTGCACAATGTGTAACCTTTAGTCTACTACCAACTGTAGGTTTGATAACCTTTAATAAATGGGTGCGGACACAAATCAGTAATTGCATAAATTGTATACTCATACGGGGCGTCAACATAGCATTACTATGTTATAAAGTACTGTTGTTAAAACAGGAGAAGACATGGTTTTTCTTCAGTAAAATTTTAAAGAAAAACTATCTATGGAATTATATATTCCGCTACAGCAACAACTTAACTCCACAACCGTATTAAACCGCGTTAGTTCAACATGTCGGATTCATGTAGTCTGGGTCATCTGGTCAAAGAGGCATAGAAACTTGATATTGCGTCTGGAAAATGCTTGGATGGAGGACTTATTTACATATATTGCCTTAGCTTCATTTAAGGTCACTGAAGTCAAAAAGACTAAAATATTTAAATATACTGAGCGCTGATGAAAACGCAACACTGTTATAATATGCAAAATTTAATGGTAACAAAACTTTTACAGAAACCTTTATTTCATTACAAAGGTATGTATTTCGAGAGTCGTTTACTACCAGTGAGTTAGTCAAAGATTGAGATGAGACAAACGTTTCAACGCTACCCCCAAATTCATTTTCACACTTTCAATATCTGATATGGCCACCATTTGCATCCACACAAGCACGACACCTACGTGGCATGGACCAAACCAGACGCTGAATTCTAACTGGCTGAATGTCTCTCCACTCCTCCTGAAGGGAAATTTCAAGTTCACGTCGATTTTGCGGTTGTGGCTGACGTCATTCACAGCTTGACCTAACTGGTCCCACAAGTGTTCAATCGGACTGAGGGCAGGTAAGAAGGCTGGCCAGGGCAGTGTTTGAATGTTCTGTTGATTAAAGTTTGCGGTCTACCTTGCGGAGTGCACGAGCATTGTCTTGCTGTAGAATGTCGACGTGGGAATGATTACGAAAGAATGGTACAACGGTAGTATGCAGGACTTTGTCGATGTAAAGCCATGCCGTCAGATTACTGTCCACGATAACAAGGGGCGTCCTTTCGACCGAAAGATATCCCTCCCGCACCATGACACTGCCACCGCCCCAACAGTCACATTCGCAGACGCACATATCGACGTAACGCTCTCCCTGTCATCTCCACACGCGTTTTCTACCGCCACTATTACAGAGATGGAAGCAGGATTTATCCGTGAACAGTACGCCTCACCATAGGCACATGAGCCAACGTCGATGTCTCCAGGTCCACATCATGCGATTTTGACGTAAGCGTTGTGTCAACATGTTCCCACGGAAGGGTCTACAGGCATTCAAACCGGTGCTACATAAACGTCGGCGGACATTAGAAACCGAAACTCGTCTTCTATTGATACCTATCGTTGTTCTGGCCGTTTGGGAGGCAGTTTGAATGCTGTCACGGAAATGGGTGACCTGGATGTAACGTCCTGTCAATCTGACGTCACTCGTTGCCTCCCAGGGTGTGGTCTATCATTCAGAGAACCCGTTTGAACATACTGCTGATGAAGTCTCACAATTGTAGAAGGCGAATATCCCAAATTCACGCCGCGGAAGTCCGCCTGCCAACATACCACTAACTTCGTGACGCTGGGTATCCGTAAGTCGTGGCATCATTTTCCAAACTTAACGGCGTTTTCTAAATCCACAAGGACTGTAGACGTGTTATGGTTAGACCAAGCGCGCATCAATACCGACATCCTCTATACTCCAGGGGTTCCGATCACTTACGATCTCTACACCCCTGGACTATCTCATAGTGAAATTGAAGGCAGCTCAGCTGAAAATATTTGACCAATCACAGACCAGCAAAGATTTCCTTTGAAGACTACAGAGAGAGCGACTCCCAACTTCAAAGCCACATAGTCAACCACAGTGTACCGTTATACGGCTCTTTTGATGTACATCAAAGGACTAAATTACCTGTTCTGTTCTGTTGCCTCCAGTTTTACGATGAGATAGTCCAGGGGTGTAGAGATCGTAAGTGATCGGAACCCCTGGAGTATCGAGGATGCAATACCGAGTGCACGTGCATATAGCTACTTTTTCAACAATCGACCGCTTCACAGCCCAAGAGCAAGTTCAGTCATGCGAATCATTATTGTAAATTTAATTGAAAAAATATTCAATGTGTTGCGTTTTCATCAGCACTCTGTATAATTTTTCTCAATAACTAAGTGGCCTAGACTACCTACATTAGGACTGTAGCATACCAGGATGAAGGGCTAACAAGTCAAATGAATGAAATTGACCTACTTTTGAAAGTCATAAAATATATCGGAAAGTTACAGTTTCAGCAAAGGGTTCCTTGTTAGCCACGTTTGTATACTGTGACCATGTTTTGGAACCAATAATATAATCTGATGACCGATAAGGCCCATATTATATTTATAATAGTTTTAAAGTTTCGCTATTGCAAGGAGACACAACACAATATACCGCAGCCTCAAGATACTTCCACATTCACTTGAACACATTGGAGACAATTCTTAAATGATCTGTCTAGAACGATGAACTTAATGCACCAAAGGGAATTAGGGTAAACAGATAATATCGCTCGTCAAGGTAAACACGATTCAATTGTTATAATATTGCTGTTGTGTTTTAAATTGGTTTATCTCATAACTATGCATGTTTCACAATGGAAAAAACCATGTGGTATATTCTATAGCAGTTGGTTATCATTAATGTTACACACTCCAGTGTGTTAACACCGACGGCACCTCTGATTGGTCAACTCAAAGATCTCTTGATTCCGATTGGCTCTCAACTTCAGGCTACTTTTCATAGCGCATTTTCTTTTAAATAGCATTGTATTTACTGTTTAGTACTTAGGGTTAGGGTTAGGCAAGCTCAAGCTCGTGTCTTTTCAAAATTTGAAAATTAACTAACTCGAGTTTGATAAACATAATAAACAGCAGTCACTTGTTGGGGAACCTCTATTTATAGAATTTGCGAACAACGCCATTTTACATCATAAACAATTCAAATAAAGCAGTACTTACCGAGAGTCTGAATCGACGTCATACTGTTATGATAGTAACAGGGGGTGACAACAAGAAACAAGATGTAGGTTACATCCGTAACATTTGGATCACATTTGAATTAACATTCGTCATACTCCTTTTTCGTGCTTTTGTTACAGTATTTGGAAGGCCTTTTATTTTCGACAGATCATCTTTTTTTTTTGTTTTCTTGCTGCCTTTATATGTAACACCACGTCGGCCAACTTCTTACTTACGCTGGTGCTTAACATTCGTCTGGTATCTGTACCGGGTATTTCACCCTGTTTGTTAATGGGCGTTTTTGTCATCAGCTTACCGGAATTATGTTACAACCTGGACACAACTCTACAGGAGCAAGATCAAATGACTGCTCGTTGTTATTATAATAGTAATTTGAAGGCTTCTCTATCGTAGAGCACTGCAGGTAGGGCGTTAGAAATGTACCTGTTCTACATATTACATAATCGTGAAAAGGCGACTAAATTTAGGATCCTATTGATATCTTTTCTCTTCTTATTTACTGACCTTATGTTTCCTAATGCCTCCCTTGGTACCTTGATATGAGCGTTCGCCCCTGAGAGGAATATACGTAAATTAATTATTAGCAATTGCTCTTACTTCTGTACCATTGTCATAAACAATATTTTACAATCTGACGAAAATGTTTATAATTTAACTTGTTTTCTTTGATAGCGAAAGAAACGTACTCATGGCATTGTATCTAAACATCCACTCGTTTCACCTAAAGACCTAGTGATTTTTTTTCAAAAATGTTTTCATTCCAAACAATCATAATATAAAAGTTCCAAAGTAAAATATATTTACATCTTCATAGTAATTGAAACCGCGAAGGTTCTTCAACAAAGAAACATTTTTCAACAATGTATGACGGAACCGCACAATTGATGTTCATTTTGTTTGCAATAGTTCCATAATTTCAAGAAAACAAAACGCAAACACATTTATTTATGATGTATATATAAATTGTTTTTTATGTTCTATCAACAGCTGAGATAATTAACTCAACTATAATATTTAAACGTTCAGGAAAAAAGTGGCAAAGATGAAAGACTCCATATTTTAGATTAAACGTAAATCTTTAAAATATATTTATCATTGCATGGCATGGCTACTATATAACCTTACCATTTCTGTTGCGAGTTCATATATATCCTATGAACTCCGACAACTGGCGTATGAACATTCTTTAACAAATTGTAATAACATTGAGGCCGCAATGTCGAGGTTGCCTCCCCTTAATCAACAATGTTCTGTTGCGTTGATTAAAAAAGAAATCAAAATATAAAAAAAAGAGGCACCACAATTTAAAACTAATTAAATTTCTTAGTACGTCGTCCGCTATGGCAGAAGCTTCATAAGCTGTAAAGGAAAAATCCAAATAAATCCGACAAATTGAATGAAGTTTTTGAAGCCATCAATGGCTTATCCATGGACAGAAGATCTATCAACGAAAGACAATTGGGGTTTTCCACCAGCATTAGACCAAGATTTAGCATCAGTTTCTGCAGACGTCACCATTACAAATAACATTGAAAAGATGTGAAATGAAATCGGTGACCACAACTTGTTTTCATGGTCTGACCGTTCTCATTGTACTGCACTGTAGACTACTGCCATGGGAGGCCGTCCTTACATGACCATAGCTGTTAATAGGACGTTAATAAACCAAACAAACAAACTGCCTTCAATGTTTTCAATTTTTTCCATAAAATGGTACCTGACGCAACTATTGCATGATCGTAAAAGGTGATTTAATTTAGGATCGTATCTTCTTCCGCTGCTTAGCGCTCGGCATACAGGGAATAGGACGACTGGATCGCCCGTTGTCAGTATAATGTGATCGGGTGAAGTGTGATGCTTGGTGTCTTCGGCAGAATGCGTCAGTGATAAAGCACTAAAACTCGACAAGAGGTATATGTATATACTATACAAGAGGACCAAAGTACCGTAGTCTCCCAAAACACATGCATTGGAGGCATTCCTTACATAACCCTGGCTGTAAATAGGGCGTTAATTTAATAAAACAAATAAACAAATGAATCTGTACGACTATATTCAATACATAAGATACACATTATACAACGTACATAGTATTATTTAGGTTTTATTGTGTCAATTGACTGTATGTCCCTAAATATTGAAACCATATAGACTATATATTTGGTCATAAAGAGTGATTTTTAAATTTCTTGCAACATAAATACCATCCTCATTTGGCATTGATATGTTGTTTTAAGTTTATCTTAAGGCAATGCCAAACTAATAACTCTTACATGGAGTTTGATATATACATGGATTTGGGTTCCCACACTAACTGTGGACGCGAAAGATAATGCTCTGCGGCTGCTTGTAATATTTAAATCATTTTAGTAATGTTGAGATGAGACTTTATCTAGACTGAAACCTCACCAGAACAGATCCACGCACATCGCACTACATACACGCAAAACCGCATACATGCGAGGCCGTCCTTACAATAGCTGTTAATAGAACGTTAAATAATCAAAACAAACAAACAAAGATTCCTAAAACTTCGTGATAAATTCTCAGAGCAAAAATCACCGATACTTGATATACATGTATTTCATAAACTGCTAAATATATCCTCAGCATGACATCACGAATACATTATCGAGAAAAACTGTAAACACAACTTTGTCTGTGGACACTAAAATGGGGTAATACTGCCGGACGTTTTGTAGGCCTGGAGCCATAACGAAAGTTGGAGGATTTTCATTTGTTCAGTACAGTTTATATACTATATGTTATAGCTATAAAATGACAATACCTGAATAGTCTATACAATTAAACACACACGATAGTTATAGAGTAATATGCTTTCTTTGCTGGATGTTTCTGTCTTAAACCATTCCGGAAGTTACAAGGAGTAGAATCATTGACAGCGCACGGTCTTATTCTAATTCAGTTTACGTACAATGTTACTGCAGTTTAACTGCCGGTTCTTACCAAATGGAGGCGAGTTGATAGCCGATCGCGTTTATTCCAAAATAGGATGAGATTTGTTACAAAGATAACCCCTTAACCATACGAAACGTAGCAACTTTTATACGCAGCACTGGTATCAACATGCCGGGTCATTAAATGGCCGCCAAAAACACCTTTCTCTACTCAAATCTTACGTTATATACTAGTTGTAAACAAACTTTAAACGGATACACCCATATTATTGAACATTCTGGTAGTGATTAACTTCATAAAGAAAGACAGCCATTTTGTATTTTAAGATGGCCGCCAAGTTTGCGAGCTATATATGTGTGTTATACATCGAATTGGTTAAGCTGACTTTAAGTTAATTAACACCTATTAGAGGATTTATACTTTTGTAGTATTTAATTAATAAGTAATTTGATTCTTAATTTAATTTCAAAATGAACACCATTTTGAAATCCAAGATGGTCGTTTAGATTAAAGTTGTATCCATATTTCTTTCTAAGTAGTCGAGGTGTCCATTTTCTCCTGAAACCTTGTGTCCCAAAGAAACCATATGCAAACTTTCATGCTTTCTTCAAACTTTGAACGATATCGATTTTGCTGAATAATCGACCTTAGTCGCTCCATTTAATTTTGCCAATTTCCCCTGTCAATAACGTATTAATGACGCTAAGAAAATATATTGGATAATAAATGATAATAATACATGTTTATGCAATCGTTATACTTGTGGGTAAATATCTACTGTTACGTCATTGTTTCGTGATAAAAATTCACGTCGTTTTTTTTAAGGTATGACATTACGCTAGCAAACACATGGCGTCACAATTAATAACCCTGTAACATTCACAATTCTAAATATCGGACAAAGACGTTATTCCAACAGTGTGGAAAAAAATATTCAAATTCGAGGCGATCAGATATAGCACTAATAACAAGGGTAAGATTTCCACTGTATTGTCATCTATTGTTATAGCTTGAGGTATAGTTAGCGCAAAGTCTACTATTATCACCTACTACTGTGGAATAGTTTGCGAACTATTCCACGGGAAAAGGTAACTATTCCACAGTTGAAGGTGAATGTAGTAACTCCGGTGAACATAGCTTAGCATGTAATCAGAAATACATCCTTAGTCATTAAATCCTCCGAGAAATGAATTAAAGATTAACCCATGTACTTTTCAACGTTGCTGTGATGTATTTGTAAATTTATTTTCATAATACCGATATACATATATATATATGTATACAATTTTCATCACTTCATTCCAAAATAAATTTCATCAGTTCTTTCACAGCCACTGTATACATAAGCCAGAAAAGAATTCACTTGAACAAATCCAGAAGAGAGAAGATTAAATCCCATGAGACAAATGCTGAATTTTATGCCAAAATGAAATTACAGATGCTTGACATGCTCTTTTCCCATATTTTGTGTATCCAAACCACTTCATATTCCATAAAAATGGCATCAATCAAACAAATATACATCCCAACAACAAGAAGATAATAATTCCCAATGAATACTTTAAAAAAAAACTCTTTTGCAAGATGATTTCACTATTTTGTGTATATATCCCAAGACATTGGGGAATATTTTTGTTGTTTTTTCTTCTAAACTTCGCTCTAAGGTCTGTGCTGCATGGGGAAAGATTTTTACCAAATCACTTCAAATTTATATCCAAAATTCATCACTACTGCATATACAGAGCTACATATTTATGGTCCTCCATGTTGAACAGTGAAAACTAAACTGCATACACTACATACACGCTACAAACAGGATACACGAGAGTGGAATCAACTGCGTATACTGCTTGGTTTTTAGAGTGACGTCCTTTTTACAGACATTGTACTTCCTGTTCGAAAGGAATTTCACGTGTATGTCGTGTACGCAATTAAGAATTAATGCGATGTGGTAGTTCAGAGTATAACAGTTGCCCTGCAGGTAGGGCGTTAGAATTGTACCTGCTGCCCCTATTGCATGATCGTAAAAGGCGACTAAATTTAGGATCTTATCTTTTCTCTTCTTCCTAACTGACTTTATCTTTCCTAATGCCTCCCTTGGCACCGCCTCACTTTTGGCCTTGAGTTGAGCGTTCGCCCCTGTGAGGAAGGCTCTGGGTTCTGTCCCCTGGCCGAGACACACAAAGCAAAGTCTATAAAAGTGGGAGTTTCTGCTCCTGCTTAGCGTTCAGCATACAGGGAGTGGGACGACTGGTTCGCCCGTTGTCAGTATAATGTGACCGGGTGGGGTGTGTTGCTTGGTGTCTTCGGCGGCATGCTTCAGTGATATAGCACTATAAAAAGGGCAACAGTTCCACTATACAAGAAGACACAACACGAACATACCGCAGTCTCCCAGTACACTCACCTCGCACAACATACACGCAACACACCGCATCCATGGGAGGCCGTCCTTACATGACCATAGCTGTTAATAGGACGTTAATAAATCAAACAAACAAACAAATAAGTATATAACAGAATACACTTAATGGTGATGGTAATTATATATGGTGTGTTCAGTCTGTTAGTATTTTTAAAGATGACAATGACTGCCAGTGCCAACGCTATTTATACCTGCATTTCGTCCAAAAAAATCATGATTTTATGAAAAAAAGTATTAAGTTTTGTATTTTATGTATAACAATACTATCTAGGTATATTGTGTCTTATGTGTGTAATTGTATGTCAGGAGACTTTTGCTCGATTCTTTTGTCGTTTCTTTAGACAATAAAATGTAAATACATTTACGATTCAATGGTCTTAATATGTATAACTGAGAAACACTCTTCAGAAACAGTAACTAATTATACTGCAATGTTTCAGCAGAAATCAGATCACCTTTTATAATATCTTCATTTAAGTAATATCCATGTTTTATTCAACCTGTCTCTGACATTAAAATCTGTATTTAAATGATAATTTTTAGTTTCTTTCCGACGTATGTCCAATATTTGTTAGCGTTCTTAATAAAAAAAAATTATTACTGCATATTACGGTTTCGCACTTTTACGTTCAGTTAATGTCTTTAAACATGGGTACTGTCATGTCTACCACAGTTATTCCTACATAAACTGACGAGTTTACCGTCGTAAAACGTCAAATTTGGGGCCGAACTTTGTTAAATTACACCAGCGAATTCCAGGAAATAGTTCGTTTCATGTAAAATCGATTCTGAAGTAAGAAGATAATAGCACAGTCGATGCCACATTTAGGAGGTGATTATATAGAACCAATTTTCATTTTCAATAAAAGCGATTCATTATTACATGGAAAACAGATTCAAAGGAATAAACCCTATCTTCACCGAGGGCAAAATGACATTAAAGTTTGCAGTTCTCAAAAAAAAACCATCACAGATATATTTGATATAACCATGCGCTAATACGATTACACTATCTAAACGCAAGATGAGAATCATTTTAATTAAGCATTTGTAAATAAAGATTAACAACACAATTTCCATCTGCATTTACACCAATATTAAGAATAACCTTATCCCGGATCTTTTAACCGATTCTTGAAAACTTTTAACTACCAAACCGTTAATCCCATTCATCAACACTTTATAATACTTGAGGTTATATCTTGTAATCGAAAAGCATGATTGACTCAATAAGTGTATATTTATGTAAGGCTTTATTTATAATATAACCTGATTTAATTGATCCATGGAAGGTTTAGTACCACCAAGCTGTATTGAGCAGAAGGTCAAGCGCAATATCAAGACCGAGTACATCATCAAAATATAACCAAAACTTAGCCAAAACACAACTGCATCATGTGGATTTCAAAACCTCAATACATGGATACAGAGCTAATGGCTGACATACACCATTTTCTGTTAGAGTAATTAAAGTCATGTTAACAACCAGGGTTGTGTAAGTACGCTCTCACATGTGACGGGTAGCGTGTGTGTAGTGTGTGGTGCGTGTTTTGGAGATTGCGGTATATTCTTGTATTGTAATAGTGGAACTGTTGTGATTTTTATAGTGCTGCAATGTATATCACTGAAGAATGCCGCCGAAGACACATTGCAACACATCTCTCCCGGTCACATTATATTGATAACTTGTGAACAAGTCGTCCCTGTATGCAGAGCGCTAAGCAGAAGCAGAGAGTTAGTTAGTATTAAATTAATATATCGATAAAATATTCGGTCACATTCATGTGCCGAACACAGGCGCCCTGTGATTCTCCAATGTCTCTGATTTTATTTTCGGACTCCAGAAGCGATAGAAATACCTTGGCTACCTTTCAAAGTAGTTGTAATATGTATAAACCATCATTATCAAAGACAACTTTATTGACTAGTGTTTGTACCTGACATCCCACCCTCCCAATCTGCCGTATGATTGCTCTTTAATCATAAAAATGTGTTCAATGCCCGAGTTCGATTTGGAATGGCAATTCTTTTTTTTTTCTTTTTTTTTTAGTTGAGAGGATTAAATGAAAATTGGGGGAGGGGTCACTGTTTCAAGTATTTACACAATTTCGCTATTGTAATAAGTCTGCCCTGCAGGTAGGGCATTAGAATTGTACCTGCTGCCCCTATTGCATGATCGTAAAAGGCGACTAAATTTAGGATCTTATCTTTTCTCTTCTTCATAACTGACTTTATCTTTCCTAATGCCTCCCTTGGCACCGCCTCACTTTTGGCCTTGAGTTGAGCGTTCGCCCCTGTGAGGAAGGCTCTGGGTTCTGTCCCCTGGCCGAGACACACCAAAGTCTATAAAAATGGTAGTTTCTTCTCCTGCTTAGCGCTCAGCATACAGGGAGTGGGACGACTGGTTCGCCCGTTGTCAGTATTATGTGACCGGGTGGGGTGTGTTGCTTGGAGTCTTCGGTGGCATGCTTCAGTGATATAGCACTATAAAAAGGGCAACAGTTCCACTATACAAGAAGACACAACATGAATATACCGCAGTCTCCCAAAAAACGCATCCCGCACAACATACACGCAGCGCACCGCATGCATGGGAGGCCGTCCTTGCATGACCGTAGCTGTTGGTGGGACGTTGGTTAATCAAACAAAGTAATAAGTTCATCTAATAACGAATATTGATGATATCTGGACGACTTTTTACAGAAATTGATTTTAAATTTTTTTTTAAATGCCTCGAGTTTGCAATATCTGGTGTAAATAAGGCAATTTGAAGGTTTATTTTCTGCACGAAAGGGTTATTTTAGTTTTTGATGATTACATAATTATTTTCAATAACTGGGCAATACCTACGTTCAAGGTCACAGTGGTCAAATTTTCATATGAGTCATTCGGTCATACTGTACACTGTTGCTCTTATACCATTGTATTCGGTCGTACTCTACAGGTAGCTACCTGATATATTTCCATGGAAGGGAAGAAGTTTTGTTTGCAAAACTAAATAAACAAAACTTATAATAAATTACCTGCATTAGAAGAAAAAAATTGATTGCATCTATTTAGTACATATATAGCGGAGTTGGAGTATGTTGGTCAATCGAGTCAATCGATAAAGCATCCAGCTAGTATTCAGATGGTTCAGGATTAGAATATTTCTGTTTATAAAATCTATCTCATCTTCAAAATGTTTCTGTTTAAAGATACTCCACCGTCGACAGAGCATAAATGATATTCATCATTTGAACAATAATTGATGTTTAATCGTGTATGTATATGACTAATTAACACAAAAAAAATATATAAAATAATTTATTTTGCTTTTCGTGCATGCTCAATCAGTATTTCATTCCATATAGGATATAGTGACACAGATTTTTTTAGGATGCAATTTTTTTTTTCATATTTCTAACTTGAAATAAAATTAGAAGCTCAAACTGTCCAATGATAGTAATGGTGTAAATTAAGTAACTTTTGTAACTGTAGAAAAATACAAAATCGTTTGCTAGTTTTTAATAGTGAAAACATGCTATTGGTCAGCGGCAGAGCATCTTTAAAGTAGAGAATAATTTATTCTTGATAGCAAATACCATACAATGACCATGTTTTTAAATCGATATACTCAGTTTACCTTCCCTACTAATTCGTACACAGGGTTAGTTTTAAAAAAAAGGTCGTACTCAAGGCGAGCAATATAGGTATTAAAAACGGATTTCATAGTCAAATAAATGTTGTTACATATTGATGACATTACTTACTACAGCAAATATACTCTTATATTTACATTATCACTGCACAGTACCTAAATGTTGCCAATAAGCCCAAGGTATATTTACCAGTAGTTACACTGGCAGTTAGGCTCTGGAGTATTAATACCACAATCAGAGTTCAAAAGGTCAAGAAATGACAGGGTTTTACGTCAGTATGATAATTTAGAGAAGAATATAACATATTCTATAAATTGATCTATATGGAAAAATATTCTTATTATTAAAATATTTAAAATCGATTAAAATGTTGTACTTATCGTTGTATCTCCCGGTTTATCCGTTGGACTTTAATCTATTTTGTCCGTGGCTACATACCGGACGTTGCAAGAATTCAACTCTTTCCCGCAAAATAATTGGCTGTTCCATATATTTTTCACTATACAATAGTATAAGGTTTTTTTTTCATACTTTTTAAACCTTTTTTTCTTTTTATAACGGAACTTACTATATTAATGTAAATATAAGCATTGCTTATAATTTTAACATGCATTGGTGTGTAACCTACATTGGGTTTTCTAGCATATCTATCATGGTGCGCACCATTGTCTATACTAGAGCAGAGATACAATTAAATGAAACTGTTTCGATTTTAACATCTTGTCGAAAATACATATCATGTAAACCATGAAATTGTCAAATAATTCTACAGTAACGCCTTCAAATGTAACAGTTTATACCTTTACCGAAACTAGAATCCTGTTTGAAACACCGAATCGAGTAAATGACAAACACTGATTGATTTAATATAAGTAAAAACATTGATTCAATTAGCTGTTTTTGGAGATGTCCCTTCAAGTGTAGCTATATTCGTTGTATCGATGATAAACGGGGTTTAACTTTACAGGTGGAATACATAATCTTAATGGAATACGAATTAATATTGATGTTCCACAAGGTTCAACACTTTTATTTGTATCATCTATAAATGATAATCCAAAGGGTACGAATGCGCTACAAGTGAAACAAAAGCTATATGAATATCTGGATATGTTTTTTTGATTAAATTAACGTACTTTATGCAGATATGGACAGGATCATTAAAGAAAAGCCTCCTGTGTATGTGAAGTTATGCTTGTATGAAGTACCAGGTGCGAAGTTTGGGAGACTGGTACATTCGTGCAGTGTCTTGTATTGCAGGACTCTTGTCCTTTTTTATAGTGCAATATCACTGAAACACGCCGCCGAAGACAACACGCAACACACCCCACACGGTCACTTTAAACTGATAACGGGAAAACCAGTCGTCACACTCCCTTAATGCTACACGCCAAGCAGGAGCAAAAACAGACGCATTTTATAGACTATGGTGTGTCTTAGTCAGAGGACAGAAACCACAGCCTACCAAGTGAAGGTCAATGTCTGTCTGTTTTTCAACATTTATGTAGCGAGGGTGTTAATATATATGTACGTGACAAGCTAACTAGTGAGCTGTTTTCTCTATGAGTAATGTGCACCACTACTGTTACCTTTGTAATGCTCTATACAGTGGTCGTGTTCTGTCGTGCATTTATTTCTCGTGAGTTTTGTCTTACATGTCCTCTGTCGTGATTGGCCGTGTGGTCTCCGGTATTTGGGATAAATAAAGGTAGGAATTGTGTAATGAGAAGTATGACGTATATACGTCATGCGTGCTGTCATCTCCTCTAGGTACTATTGAGTTATATTGGTAGGTTAGGTAATTTCGTAACGGTTAGGGTTGGAATATTCCCACTCAAATAGATACGGAAATAGGGGTAGGACTGGTCTTTGTATTTTTTGAGTAGGATTTTCAGCTAAGTCTATGCAGTTATCTGTATTTTTTATATTTTACATACTTCATGTTAAATTATCTTGTGTGTTTATCCTTTATGCAAGCAAACGAATGCTATAACACCTCGAACCTGTTTTACTGTTATACACGGGGCGAGTCGGAAGTAGTTTAACGTTATTTTAAACTTGCTTCAACACGCTCCTGTTACAAACATTGTACACATGTGAGACTGTCATTATATGACCCTGGCTATTGATAGGAAGTTAACCTTGATAAAACAAACAATGTACTGAAAAGGTCAGGGATGTGAACAAAAAAACGGCAATGGTCAAGACGATGGACTGTTGTTGTTCTCTAGATAAGTTTGCCGAAACCATTGGTTATTAATCGTGTTCAAGTTATGTAACGGTACATAAAATGCGTGTGGATATAATTGGTTATCAATGAATTTATGTCCTTATTTACAATTATATTCTGGAATCTATAGCCGTACCAATTAAATGCGCTAATACATGTTACAGTATGAAGTGTTCTTTTACAACGATGGCCTTTACATTTTCTATTTCACAGAAATTACCTCTACAAATTCAATTACTTTTTCAAAATGATTTCTCTTTACCACTTAATTTGAAATAATGTGATTATTTGAATGCCGTCTCATATACTAATTATCTACGTAATTACAGTGCCGGATGGTACATGTATGGATGATTGAACTCTTCAACAACACACTTCAGCTGATGGTGATTAACAGGCATGCTATGTTTCATAATAAATACAACTAATACGGCAAGGATGCTTTGATGCGTTTCCGGAATCGGTTCGCTAAAAAACAATCTGATTAAAATACATATCCTTATTATCACCACGTTTGATAAGAGGATCTGATAACGACCATTGGTTATTAATCTTGTTCAAGTTATGGAACGGTACATAAAATGCGTGGATATAATTGATTATCAATGAATTTATGTCCTTATTTACAATTATATTCTGGAATCTATAGCCGTACCAATTAAATGCGCTAATACATGTTACAGTATGAAGTGTTCTTTTACAACGATGCCTTTACATTTTCTATTTCACAGAAATTACCTCTACAAATTCAATTACTTTTAAAATGATTTCTCTTTACCACTTAATTTGAAATAATGTGATTATTTGAATGCCGTCTCATATACTAATTATCTACGTAATTACAGTGCCGGATGGTACATGTATGGGATGATTGAACTCTTCAACAAACACACTTCAGCTGTGGTGTTAACAGGCATGCTAATGTTTCATAATAAATACAACTAATACGGCAAGGATGCTTTGATGCGTTTCCGGAATCGGTTCGCTAAAAAACAATCTGATTAAAATACAATTTCCTTATTATCACCACGTTTGATAAGAGGATCTGATAACACCCCATTGGGGATCACGTCGAGATGACCTTTGGAAATGGCCAATTAAATTGGCTGTGCCAGAATCTTGAGGGGGCGAAATAGTTTGAAAAGGCTGTCCAAAAATTCTCGTGTACGTATCATCCTGCCCAAAGAGCACAACAAAGCTAAATGTATAAGCATACTGGGACGAAATGGCGTTAAAATTTGACGCAGCAAATGTATGTGATCTGAAGTACACGTGATAGAAAGGTATCGAACATGACCCTTTATGGAATGTTCTCAGATGCATGTTAATCCGGGCAAAAAAGGTTACGATAGGTATTCTAACGCCCTACCTGCAGTGCACAATGACATACATCGATGTTGAAATAAAAGACTCTTTATTCCAACAGTGGTTTTCTTCAGAATGTTTATACCAAACATGTAATATATATCTTAACGCTACCAAAATAGGGACGCTTCCCAAAATTGTCGTCATCAATAATTAAGGTGCTTAATAGTACCTGCGACAGTTGTCATATGTCATATTTTGTCCTGATGCTTATCATCTCTATTCAAATATGAGAATAATGAATTTGTGAAAAATCCGAGAAACGACGTCATGCGTCAACCCTAAAAACCCTATGTATTTTAAAACATAAAAAAACAATTGCTGAATGGGGTATTTTTGACAGATTTATTTACTTAAATAAACTAAGAAATGTTTAAACTTTCCTTAAATTAATTCAGAAATTTTATCATGTCTAGACATTTATAAATCAAATCAGATTTAGGAGGTGTACTATTTCGGGTAGTCGAACCTGCTGAAAGTTAGTGCAGGACCGAGGATGTGTCAAAGCTCTCTTTTTTAAAGTATGCACTGCTGAAAATTAAGAAAACCAATTAAGAAAATATAACTAAACGCATCTATTTGTTGAATGTTTAAAGGAAAATTTGGATTGAAGCACATATTAGAAAATTATCCTTAAAAAGTATACCAATTTGGGTAGCGTCACTCGAAATGTTATTATTTGTTTCTTAATAATAGCAGTTATATTTCATTGATATGGATGGAAAACTTCATATTGTTCACGAGTGCGATAAGAACCTGAAAAATTCTCGCTTTGTTAAATACAGTATAGTTGTTGTCTTATAAGTTATGGACTATTGATAATTGTTCACACCAAATACTGTATCTTGCGCGATATCCGAGCGCTAGTGGCGGATAGTGCAGGCAACTGATATCGAAATTATGTCTGTATAGGGATTATTTTCTTTAGAGATGCGATGTCATTTTCCTTAAGTACTATTCGAATATATTCGAATATCAGATCAGATTAATATTCGAATATTCGTTTTAGATACAGAAAAAGTGTTTTATATAACCATTGAAATTATTTTGAATGGCTCTTAAAGATATATAAAAACGCGTGCGTTGTCAATCAAACCGAAGTGAAGATGATACCAGAGATATAAATAATAACGATATTTAGTCATTTTGTAGTATTTTTGCATTTTAAGTAACACGTTACTTGTGTGTCTTTTCATGATTGGTTATAAGCATCTGAATTAGATACCTTCTTTAGAGACATAAGGAAATCAAAACATAAACATGAATGAAACACATGTGTAACATATCAGTACACTATAAAAGTCAAATGACGATTTTTAGCATAAAATTTGAAATGTTTTGCTACAAATTATACATATTTAATATATAATCAGTGGTTTGTTAACATCAAGAACTACTCGATAAATTAAATTTAAACAAGACTGAAAGTGATTTTGTCAATGCATTTTCATCTTTCAAAGCAGTTTTCTGAAATATTAGATAATGCATTTTTGTAATGAGGCGATAAACCGTTTGCACATATGTATATCGCTTAGCATTTCTATAAAAAAACTTATTAAACATCAGTGGGCTGCTCATGTGCCATATAAATGCTTGCTTTAGACACAGTATTCACTTGTTGTTAGCGAAGCGATACCGGGAGTCCTAATGTCATCATAAATGTAGAAAGCGGTAGAATTCGGTCTTTAGCGATAGATTTAACTACCCGTCATGTATTTCTATGCGGACCAACATTTCAACAAACAATACATTGTTTGTACATTTGAAATGTCTGAGGATCGGTAAAAAGTTAAAGGACATATTTAAATTAAAGTTTTGTTTTCTCTTTAAGAACATTATTCAACAGGGGATTGTACATATACATGATCTGCCGAAAATAAAATAAGAGATAGAGGTCAAAGTGTTTAACAACTGAACAGAGTGAAGGTCGTAGTTATATTGCCAGTAGAGGACTCCCGTAGGAAGATTACCGTTGATAATGTGGCGAATGTTTGAATTATGTATAGTTCAGTGGATAGGGGAAGTCAATAGATAGCCGAATCTGATTGGTACGTTTAACTGTGCGGATGATTTATTGTTCCCCGGTCAATAAACACTAATATTAACACCAACATCAGTGGAGCCCAGATATTGTTTGGTATCTGGTTAATGTATAGGGGCTCATATAACGCTATTATTTCATATTCGATATGACGTGGTAATTTGAGTTTGATAAACCCCGTTTAAAACAACCAATTGTTTTCAGGTGATATGTTCGTTTAAGAAAAGCTTCATTGAAGCCAAAGGAAGAAGCAAGTTTAAAGCCGAAAGAAAGACGAGAAATGTTGGCAGTAAGTGGATGATCAATTTTGCATTGTCTGTTGAAATTGTTCCGCATTGAAATTGGTTTTCTTACAAATACTGAAAGGCAGTTTCTGTATTTACATGGACTTCACCTTAATCAGTTAATTGATTTCTAAGTAGGAAACACTTCTAAGCACTGTGTAGCGTCTTAATTACAATACACTTCTAAGCACTGTGTAGCGTCTTAATTACAATACAACGCAACTGCATAAGACTAGCCTATACTGATATACATGTATTAAAGAAAATCAGAATATATCTGAACGTCCATTAATAGCGTTGGCGGTTAGATCAATTAACCGCTATCGACTTAAAGTATTATGATCGCACACAATGTCTGAAGATATAAAACACAATAATATTCTCAGATACTTTATAGTGTGTTTTTACTGAAATATATTGCCTGATAACATCTAGAATCATTCAAGGACGTCCTCCTATATCTTAATGTGTTGCTCTCGTTTACTGAAGACTAAGCAGGAGTAGATGCAACATTTTATGTTTGAATGTGGTATGTCTCGACCAGGGAACATAACCGCCCGCTGAACTTAAAGACAAAATTGAGGCAGGTTATCTTTGCAACTAACACACTAAGTGAGTTATCGTAAATTGAAGTACATTTATGAGAACAAAAACTTAGGTTTAGATTTATAGTACTGTAACTGCCATATATATCCAGACAATCCCGGGAGTCAGACACTGAGACAAAATTGCACATCCACCAATATATGACACTAAAACCACGCTTATCAGCAAGTTCCTATAGTTATGTTTGACACAATCTAAAACGGATCGTTTACATGAAACTATTCAAACAAGAGTACGAAACGCATGCAAGACTACCAATAAAAATCGTCTGCCCAAAAGGAGAAAGAACAGTAATAAAAACCGGACATTTTCTGTGAGAGAATAATGTTATACGGCAATATGTCTTGTTCGCACTGTTACATTAAATCTCCCAAAAGATGCATGCTCTTTCGTTTTTGTGTAGAAAGCGTGTCTGGAGTTTACTGTCGTAGAAGCATGGTGTATCGATTGAATAGGACGTATAAATACAAATCAGTTTCAGTGGCTGAAAGGCGGGCACAAGTAAAACGAAAATTGGCCACAGAACAAGCTGTGATAGTCACACACAAGTTCCAACGTCCGTCTCATACTCCAGCACTGACAGCTCCGGCCAATCGATAGGGCGAATCTCGCCAGTGGTCAAGCGATAATTCTGCTCACTGTTTTATTGACCATAAAAGAACGTGCGGAATTGACAAGAACAGAAAAGAAACGTGTTACAGGGTGCTATCTGGACACTGACCACTTTCATGGGAACTCTGTGATACTCTGGACGATCCATCAACATGTTTCAAGGTAAGATATTTCTGTGTATAAACCTATTCTAATCTGTATCGACATTATGTATACAACATTAGTCTCTGACCTGATAAATAACTATAGATTCGTACATTGTCACTCTGGTACATCATTGTGTATTGATTGACGCCCGCTATATAAACACATACACACTCTTACAAAGTATTACAGATGAACTCTGTTGCGCTCATTGAAATCATCGCAAAAGATCTGTTCTTCGTTATTACACGTTCATAGAACATCATACTGTGATATGGGACATTTAATTTGGCCTAAGCTTAAACTCTGTCGCAACCATTGACGGTAGTCGGACTTTTTTCACACTTTTTAACTATAAAGTGTTTCTGCGCAGCTAGAAACACTGATATCGACTTTGTCACTAGGTGTTTTGTTAGATGGCTAATCTCAATTCCGTGGTCTTTTGAATTTTATCAATCAAATGTCACTTCTTGGTCAGTTTTATTTAACCCAAATAAAAAATGGCATTTCCAATTCGTTTAATCTGTGACATCTTTTTAGGTGACATACCGCATACATTAGCAGATTATTTAACTTTAAGGTCACATAATTTAAATTCATTCTGCTCTTTAAAGTATCCTAGTTATGCGCAGACTATAGTTCTGATTTTAACAATACGAGTGGGAGTCGAGAGAGTTATTTTAGTTTGGTCAGTTCATTGCATGTCATCACAAAGCATCATTATTAGTGTTTCTATCGCTGTAAATGGCATGTTACAATGTGGGAAAAAAATCAGAAATACTTTTTGATGAAGTCTCAATTCTACATTAGATTAATTGCAAATAAATAATGTGTATCTATAATGTCACATTCTTATTACGAGTAACATATTCTTCAAATTCAAATATAGCAGAATACAAATAACTCTCAAATATTGTACATGTATTTGGTTTTGTTATCATATGGTGTAGTACGTCAAAATATTTACAAAAAAAAAATCTGTAAAGCTATTATGGTCAGAAACTATGTTGATAATTCAGGGTAAAACATGTTGCACAAAACAAGGCATTTGATACATATATTAAGTATTTAATAAGCTGTGTGGACTGGTGTCTGTAATATATTCGCAACTGACATCAAGACTAAAGATATAAAAAATAATAAAGTCATGCTGCTTCCAACAGTCATAACTACACATCTATATAAATCGATTTAAATTGACCACTAGAGGCCATCCATTTCGCAAACCGAGACATCATATGCCAGGTTTAGAATCTATCACAACATGAAAAATATGCAACTGCCATTTTCTGTCGTGTTAGGGGACAAATCACAGGTGAGAGATCCTTGTGTGTACCCTAATTTTGTTAACAATGTTAATTTTCAAATCTTAAAGAATAATAAACAGTTACTATTTCATTAATGGCAGAGACACAAATCACAGGTGGGATATCCTTGGTGACATTTGTTCTGTCATTTCATTCAGAAAGCAAAAAACAGCAAAAGTCATCAAATCTTTAAACTTGCTATTTATGCCATGAGACAAAAATATATGTGAAAAATCCTACTGTCACTACGTCCTCTGATTTACATCGCCCACACATCTGACGTCAGATTTTTTTTAACAAAAAAAATAGTTCGCCGTTGTCGGTATAATGTGACGGGTAGGATGTATCGTTTGGTGTCTTCGACAGTATGCTTCAGTGATACAGCACTATAAACAATGCAAAAGTTCCACTATACAAAAAAGACACAACTCGAATATACCACAATCTCTCACAACACACTCCCGCACAACATACACACAACTGACCGCATACATGGGAGGCCGTCCTTACATGACCCTAGCTGTTTTTAGGACGTCCATATAATCACACAAACAATCAATCCTAACAATAATAACGCCATGTACTATCACTATTAAGTACCATGGCGAGGAAACATATTAAAGGATGAGATGTTTGATGACATTGAGCTTTTACACCGAAGTGACATACACTAATTATACACCAATATAATGTCTTGAACCTCGTCATACCAACAGGGAGATGTTTGACTTGATCATTCATTTTAACACTGATGTAACACATGTAAGCTGTGTCAAAATACCCACATTACAGTGTTGTTAAGCCCTCAATTAAGTCTTTCAAATGTCGATGGCCTTTTTACTGTAATTCATCTGGACGTGTAAGGAGGACTTATGGATGTATCAATGTAAATCCCAACCTCGAACATACACCATCAATCCATACATATTTAAAGAATACAGTTCGTATATGTCTTTTTTGTGCTAGCGATAATTCACACTGATTTCATGTGATAATGATTCATGCAACTAGTGTCCGGATTCATATTTGCAGGTTTAAAGTTATTTTATATTTTATTTATTTAAGCATTAGAAGTTAAGAAATAGTGACATCGATGCAAATAGTTATTTTTTCAGACTACTTGATAACATAGAATACGTTTAAACGTAGGATGCTATTGATTGTTCAAAGGATATTTTTTTCTAAATCAATAAACAACGTTGCCGTCTCTTTTGTGACGTCATAATAACGTCGGGTTTTCGCGCCATTCTTGGATTTTGTCTTCAAAGTAGTATGAAAAGAAAGTCTGCCAATCAGATAGTAGGATATAGTATGAAACGAATACAAAAACATAATTATATGCGATGCATCTTGACTATTATGCGTAGTTGGCGTTGTTCAGCACATGAACAGCCACCAGTTTATTTTCACATCTCAATATTGGTACGTCACAATAGTTGTTCCAGCGATAACGGGGGATGGCTGATAAAATGACTTTTCCGTCCTTGACGATCATACTTGCTTCATTTCGGATGCATAATATCTCTATTATAAAAAAATATTATAAAATATTAAAAAATTGTTATCAAATGTAAATATAAGTGCACTTCTTGTGGAAGTTGCCGCTGTCCTGTTGGCATTCATACTCCCATTATTGCAAACTTAAATTGTAACGGACCCTTTATAGTGCTGAATCACTGACAGGGAATAATAAAGCGTTTTAAAAATCTTTCAACGTTCATCACACCTTTACATCTTCTTAGCTCTTCGTTTGTATACTTTAAAGTATAATTGATAAATATTCTAGTATGTACTTTTAATACATCACCACTGATATAAAGAGTTGGTCACGTATACGTATTTGCCTCTCATTTTAAATCTTATGATGAAAGAGCAAATATATGATTTAAAAATACTACACCGCTGACGAATGGTATTTTTTCTCTATTAAACAGGAGCAGACAATTTTTTTTTCTTCACTTAGAAAAGATACTTACATTACTCCAATACCATAATTGAAAAGTTATATCTTTCTATTTTGAATTCAAGATAAAAATGATTTATTGCGTCCCGAAAAAGTCCATGGCACTATGACCTTTATGAATTAAAGTACTAATTGCGCATCCATCAAAAGCAATGTTAATTTATTTAAGTAGTTGTTTGTTAATAAGACATACTTTACACAATCTGATTGAAATACAGATCCTTGTAACTACTCCGTGAAAAAGAGGATCTCAGAACATTCCATAAAGGGTCATGTTCGGATGAACTTTCTACCACATGTACTTCAGATCACATACCTTTCCTACCCATTGCTACGTCAATTGATAACGCCATTTCGTCCCAGTGTACATATACATTTAACTTTGTTATGCTTTTTGGGCGAGATGAATACATTAACAAGAATAATTCGGACAGCTTTTTCAAACTATTTCGTCCCCAGTCAAGATTCTGGCAGTGCCAATTTCATTGGCCAGTTCCAAAGGTCATCTAGACATGACCCTTAACGGAACGTTGTCAGATCCTCTTATCAAACGCAGTGATAATAAGGATCTTTATTTAAACAGATTGTAATTTACATGAGTAGCCACCAATTATTGCTCAAATGCTGAGTATCGTTTATGCTGCCGGTAGTGGAGCGGACATGAAAAAATAAGAGATTATTGTAAATAAAAAGTGCATGATTACATGGGATTGACGTAGAGAACATCGTCACCTACATATACGTAGCGACTGATATATCACATGTAGCAATATAAACATATTTTAATTCATGAAGATATGATACAACCAAAATTTAGGTACACAAAGTAAGCACGTAAAAGTTGTTTATATTGTTGATCTGAAAAACAAAAATAAAATAAAAATATCGTTCTCTTTTTTTTATTTTGTCCTTAGCCTCTAGCCTCTTTGGTTGTTTTGTAGTCAAACTTCTAATGAAATTTCCCCCACACCGGATGTTACAACTTAGCTCCACATGGCCGTATTTCATGTTGTATTAGATTCCCTGACCTTTAACCTCCTCGTGACCTTAGACGAGTGGCCTTGAATCTGATACTCGTTACATAAGCGCCTCACATCTCACAGATTGAATGACGTATCCGAGCGAGGTGTAATAGTCCAGCCTGATGTGTCCGATGTAATCTTTTTCCTATGAATACTTCATGTCTTTGTTTGCTCCTAAATAGTTTCATCTGTCGTCGGGACCTCAAGCCTGTAGCCAATTTGAATGTAAAATCTACCACTTGTAAACTGGTTTGTGGAACAATCTTAGGAGCCAGATATTTTGTTATTTCCTGTATTTTGAGTCGTTTCCATTCTTGACGTTTATTTCCAACTAAGATGGAATGACTCGTTTTCAAATCGTCATCGCTAAAGGAAAATATGCATCTCCTAAATTGGAAAAATCTGACAAATTCAAACTCAAAGTCAGTTTCTCCTCTAACTAGTAGAAAATAATTCTCGAAACAAATACGAAATTGATTGAATGGTATACGTTGAATATATTAAATGTATTCTACTCTAACGTTGCCATGCAAATTTCTCATCAAAGAATAGGTCATAATCTAAATTTTAGAAATCAAATAAAAAGGTACTTTAAAATCGTAAACGTAAACTGGTTTCTGCTCAAGCGATGGCATCATAACTTTGCCATGAAAATATAGGTCATAACATGTTTTTTTGCCAAGTCAAAACTGTATTGCTCAATTACAACTTTATCATAAAAATATAGCCTTGGTCGGGAGATGTTTTTAAATCAAATCAAACATCCATGACTTGTAGTTTTCTAAACGTATAGCGTGATAAATCTGTTCTGTGTGTGTTAGGTAATATCCTTTGTTCCATCAAATTAATCAGTCTGTCTAGTAGAACGAGAGACGGCCCCAGCGATACAGTTCTACCATTACAGTATCGCTATTGAAATCATATACGAACAAACAAATTCATACAGTGTATCGGAACAATCAGAACTGGTGTTCGTAATGTTGTCGATGTGAGGTCAACTTAAAAGCGATTATCAAGTTACATCAACGTAAAGAGCATGACGACGGGAAATAAACACGGAACATTGTGTTTGGATTAGGTCAGGTTTGATAATAACTGATAAATTAGATTGCCTGTTGGCCTAGGTAACCAATTATTAACGTGGATATCCCTGTGGAATAAAACAATGCCAGGTATAGTCTGTGTGACGGATTATTTGCTAAAATTCCATTCTTCAGAGTCCTACCATTATTGGTATTTCAGAGGGATTCACGTCTAATTCCTTAAAGTGAATAGTCGGGCAAAGAAAACCAGTCTAAATGCGTTCATTGCCCTTCCAAAAGTTCTCGCATATTAATACGACGGTCAAGTTCTGCTTACGTTTCCCAGTTCTGACCATTGAAATAAAGAAAAGTTGAAATTATTGAAAGCGAGGCTGCGTGGAAATGTAACCATGGATATAGTCAACCGGGAGGACGATTTAGGATTCCTATACTTTAAATTAATTTCTTCGTACGCAGACAGATTTTGACGAGATAATTTATTTTTCTATTTCATTTGAAATTATACTGGATACATTCACACCATTGTTACCGACTTTAGCCATCCTTGCCCGACTGTTCACTTTAAGTGTATGGGATTTTATAAAGGATTAGAACCACTTCAATACAACGTGTTATGATATAAATGTATTTCATTGAAAAAAAAAATTTTAACACTGAGATTTCAGGAAGGTATTTACTGCTATTTCTCAGAGATCTAACTTTATTGATATCGCAGCGATTAACGCCCAGTTCCCGAAATGTATGTGACTTAATAGGATCAAACCAAGTTCAATACAATGAGCCTATCAACAAAACATCAGACCACTGGCTTGTCTTGGATTAAGTATATTTCATGAACAAAGGCGTTGATAAAGAAAATCATGTCTTAACTTATTTGTTATTTAACCTGTATTTCCCAATCTGAAGTTTCTGTCTCCAAATAATATAACCTATGCATAGGTCGAAGTAGCCTGAAATCTATTTACGGCACAGAACAACATAACTGAAATATTTGTTTAAAAAAGGCAATTAGCAAACACCAACCTTATGTAAAATGTGCGAGCACTACTTTATCGTTTTGTTATCAAATACAGATAATGTGAGCTATACTTCACATATTGATTCTAATTAGGCAAAGCATCGCAACAGGAAATGGCAGTAGGATCTAAGTCTGTATGGGAAGAAAGACGTGTCTAGATTATTTTCAGTGAAGGATAATTATGTATCCCCAGTAAATATTGAGAGGCTGACTTCTACTTTCAGAACTGAAATTAAAATACATCCGTAAGGCTTAGAATAGCTTCCTGGTATATGTTAATTGTTAGATGCAAGTTTTCGTTCCTTTATCTAAGCTAAAAGATTGAGGATGTCATTTCATCGAAACGTTACTTAATACATCATGTGACTCTGAAAAATGTGGTAATGATCGAAACATCCTACATTTACTCACATTTGTAAATATTACATTGTTTTACGCTCTGTTTTTCTGGTTTGCTTTATCATACTTGTTACCATGCTCGTTATATAGTTTAACAGGATGAGAATAGAAGCAGAAATCTTCGAAGTAATACGATAAATATTTTTGTTGTGCAGAACGAAGTCAAACGGATCTCTTTAACCGAACCTTTTGTACATCCGTTTTCTTTCAAGTCTAATTATGAAGAGGATTGTTGGTTGCAGAGGCCAAGTCAACAGAATACCTTGTTAAAACCACATTATTTTGAATACTGTTAAGGCGTTGGAGTGATCAATCAACTTTTGATTAAATAAGTGTGAAGCTCGCACTCTGTTAATCTTTCCGTTTGTTTAACGACACATGGACTCGGTAAACCCGTTATTGTTATAATTATTAATTTGTTCGCCCGTTGTCAGTATAATGTGTCCGGGTGGGGTGTGTTCATTGGTGCCTTCGGCGGCATGTTTCAGTGATATAGCACTACAAAAAGGGCAATAGTTCTACTATACAAGAAGACACAACATAAATATACCGCAGTCTCCCAAAACATGCACCCGGCACAACATACACGCAACACACCACATACATGGGAGGCCGTCCTTACATGACCATAGCTGTTAATAGGACATTAATTAATCAAACAAACAAACAAACAATGTCAGGAGAGAAGTCTAACGCAGGATTAGTGTACTGTAAAATGCGGATGTAAAAGAGAAATGAGAACTAAACTACCAGGTATAGTTTTGTTCACATCCTACAATTTCAATTGTATTTAAACAGACAGGAAAACCTGTCGGAATTAACCCCTGGTTATCATATACCTTAGTCCAAGGCATCTTATCGAAACGATTGATTTGTCCGTTGTTAGTATAAAATGGCTGGCACAGCATATCTTATATAGGGAAGGTCGTATTTATATGATCTTACCAGTTAAGACATTAACTTTGAGCAGTAAGGCTTGGTTTGTTGTAATAGATATAACGCCATTTTACCATGTATGGTTCCTGAATGGCGTTCTCCCGTGTATGTGTGAATGTCTGTATGTTTGACCAAGGTCTGTTTCCTTACTATAGTATATCTAACAACTCCCATGCTAAAACTAGTCGCCAACTCCTTGTCTGAAGTAGGTACCTCTATTGTAATATATTATGGTTGTGTAGTTGGTTGTTTATATGAACGTCTCATTAACAACCAAGGTCTTTGATGGATGACATCCCGTGTGTGTCGCATGTTGAGGTGAATGTGGTTTTCGAAGGTTGTGGAATGTCTGCCTATTGGCGCTTTGTTATTGAGAAAATCATTGAATGTATTAATGATTCAATATTATTAAATAGTGGGCATGTTATAAAGGTATCTGAGTGATGTGTTGGTATTTTCAGTGAATCATTCTACCGAAGACTCCGAACATGCGCACCCATCTGGTCGCATTAAACTGACAAGGGACAAACTATTCCGCTCACTCCCTAAATGCCGAGCGCTAAGCGGATGGTTGTACTACCATCTATCTTGGTTGAAAGTATTGAATCTAGCCGATGAGATGTACCACTTTCAGGTTAAGTATCTGGTTGTTGTGAGCTTGAACTTGATATTATGATTGACTCATCTGCACTTATATAACGGTAATGAAATTTAGTTTTCTATTAGAACAATATGTTACAAACGGTTATATCAACTTTTACCTTGTGTTCATGGATTCAAGCTTATGGAAATGCTAGTTATATAGCTATGGTTCAACGCAATGTCCATGTATGAGTTATTTCGTTCCTCTGTATGGAGTTATGCTGTAATTTCACGGTAAACATGGAATATATTGATTGCGATATTTTTATTTTATTTTTTCTCTAAACAGATACTTTTCTTCTCGCTTGACATTGATAGTAACCCATATATCGGCAAATACATGTTTGTAAGCTCTGTGGTGAACGATGAACACGAAAACGACTTATTTTCGTTTCAATCTGACACTCTTTCGCCACAAAAACCGGAACTCAGACGGAAATAAATACACGTGTTTAGATCATAACGTCACTCAAGCGTCCCAATAGGGTGTATTACGTAATACTCTGTACATCTACTGGAGATCGTAGACGCCTGTTTGTTAGACTGTAATGGTGGCTAGGACGGATAAAGTACAAGATACAGACTGGACATTGAGATGGCTTTCTTCTAAAACACATGTAAATTTGACGTTTTAGATATTCGATTTGATTTGCACCACGGTAATATAGCAGATGCTTGGATGAGAGGTTTACACCGACTGGAGGTAAACATGTAAAAAAAATAACCAGCATAAATAATGATTTTCAAGCTAGAATTTCTATACAATGTAATAGGATTTGCAGTATACAGTATGTTTTATTTAGTTTCATGTTTCTTGACGTCTTGTCTACAGCTAAGGTCATATTAATACGGTTTTCATTGCATATTGCGTTTGGTGAGAAGGTACATGTACGTGTTTGAGAAGGTACATGTATGTAATTGAGAAGGTACATATATATGTTTGGTTGGCAGCAGTATGTTTACCTCTTATTTCACGTAATGCTACACATTTTAGAATACAAGTGCACAAAGGCATTTTGCAAGATGAAGAATAAAATTTGGTCAAGGTTCGGGAAACTATTTTATAACAAAAAGGTACAGTTCTTGATATGTCATCAAAATAATAGTATTTATATTATTAGGTCCAATATTGATCCACTATATACTATCATATTATACGGATTAATTTGCCATTCCCTGTGGTTTACAGTGACGTTTCATACTGTAACAAGACGACAATACTATTATAGAACATATTTTATCTCCATCTTATTGAATCATCGTGGCATTCAATGAGAATGAAAACGGATATTACAATATTTCCCATTCTACCAACTGGGATTACTCAGGAACACATAAACATGCTGACGGAAGTTTCTCTGCTAAACCTATTGATATTTATTCATACTTTCGATGTTCTGTCAACGAAAACACACCTCATAACAAAACAGAATAATATCATCTTTTTAATATTCAAATTTGAATATTCAAATATTAGGAAAATAATCGGTCTTACTCGAACCTGATTTTGTTCTGTTTTCCTGTTTTAGCACTACCGTACAATCTAGGCAGACCTGTTAGACTGACATTGTTTGTTGATTTTATTGATTCCGGGAAAAGTTACGATAACCAACAATTATCCAACTAAATTCAATATATGATTAAGGTGGGCTTGATATGACACAGGTTAATAAACAGGTTAATAAACAGCAGTCCTCTCTATAAGACTTAACCAATATTAGAAATGTTCTTTTTTCCATCATTAGCATTGGCCTTTAGCATATAGATGAAATCGAGCAATTTTTTCCATGCATTTCTATTTTATTTCGCATGAAGCAGACATGTTGAAATAATTATCTCATCTAATATGAAAATGAGTAGGATTTTAACATCATATGTACCTCAGCAAAGGTCTATAAATATCTATAATATGGAACGGTGTTAATGTATTTAGTAATTTCCAAAAGGCATACTATGTTTGTAATAACAGGCTATATGTAGTATATACTTTCATCATTCATTCAAGTTTGTCTGTTTACCTTTAGCAAGTTACCAGGTGTCTTATGATCGATATGCCTCCAAATTATTGCTGTAGTATTTTTTCGGCAGGTGTCCCAATTTATGTAGTTAAGCTTGTAATTTTGAATGAAACGCTTTATTTCTGGATGACGTTTGATTGTTTTCCGGTGAACGCCTATGCTATGGCGGTGACCGAATGGTTAAGATGACCCGGCATAATACCACAAGTCCTTCACCTGTGGGTTTCGAGTTTGAATCCCAAATTTGACAATCACAATATATATTTACTGATGTAGGTCAGTAGTTTTTTTTCTGATGGCATGTCCTTGAACTACCCTGTTAATAGGACGTTAAACAAAAGAAACCAGTTATCAATAACAATAGATGTCTGACGATGTGTTGCCACTATACGATTACATAGTATATTGGTGCTCAGCATCATGTGAATGAGATATGTTTGCCAGTATTATATGACTGGATTGGAAGTGGTGTATGCTGTCTTTGACAATATGCTTAACTAAGATACCCCTATACAATCGATAATAAATCGACATTACCGCAGTCTCCCAAACTATTCACGCGAATCACACAAGCGACACATCGCATATATATGATACAAGGAGGAGGGCCGTACTTAAATAATTCTAACTGTGATAAAGACGTCAAGCTTAATTTAACAAAATATCTCTTTATGCCGTACATGGTCGTTAAAGAGAATCTCTATTTCTAAAAAACGCATACATTGGATAATCTAAAAGAACGTGTCTTCTTTAAATCAGACAAATTGTACATACTTCATTTAAAGTGAAGCTCTTGTCAGAGGGATCAGTTACTATCGTCTATGGTTTTGTTACAGAAATTATCTTATTGGTTGTAAATTATCCGCAATAGGAAGGCGATATCTATGTTTAAACGTCTCAGAAACGTCGGAGGGTGTCCGTAAGACATCAGGTAGAATTTAGCACTGTCCACGCTTCCCCTATCAGCCCGATGAAACCTAAACTCTTATTGTGTTCGTGTATCATGTTTAAAAAATGTTGTGAAAAAGGCATATATTATGTGCTAATAAAATCTCGTTCCAATTGTGACTTCTCCGTGTACAATAAATTTCAGGAGATACTATTACGAAGAAATTAATGTGAAGTGCCTTTCCCACAGTTTGTTTGATTAATTAACGTCCTATTAACAGCTATGGTCATGTAAGGACGGCCTCCCATGTATGCGGTGTGTTGCGTGTATGTTGTGCGAGGTGCGTGTTTTGGGAGACTGCGGTATATTCATGTTGTGTCTTCTTGTATAGTGGAACTGTTGCCCTTTTTATAGTGCTATATCACTGAAGCATGCCGCCGAAGACACCAAGCAACACAAGGAGATACTATTACGAAGAAATTAATGTGAAGTGCCTTTCCCACATAATGTGTTGTTTTAATCTCTGAACATAAAAACACGCACCATATCAGACTAACAGATTCTTTAAGTGCCTTCCTCATTCGCTGATTATACTCGTAACTAGATAGAGTATGTATGTGACTTAATGTGTATTGCCCGCCCCATTTAACTGGCACTGCAGCCGCGGAGTTGCAGAATTTGTAATTGCATCTTTTGATTACCTTCCCAATATCGAAAGCTTTTAGAACACGTTTTAGAAATCACGACTCTTCTACTTTAAACCTGCTTTTAGACGGCATTTTCAATTAGAAAAACTCTTCTAAGATTTAAATCATGTGTTCACATTTCAGAGAGACATATAAACTGTTGATACCTTAATTAGGTATGCACAAGGTTCTAAAGCAAAACAAGATCGTCTTTAAAAACACTCTAATCTATTACACTGTATCAGTATGATGTGAACGGGCGGGGTGTGCGGTTCGATGTCTATGGTGGCATGCTTTAATGTCGAAGCACTATAACAAAGACAGATGTCCCAATATCAAAAATAAACAAAATTAATATACTGCATATTCACTTACCCATCCAGCCATGTGTGTGACAACATGAGGAAATAATCTTAAAATCTTAAAATCAGACCAATTGCTCATTAAATTACTCAATCTATTGCCATCTGGCTCGGATTTCTCGAGACAAATATAAGTCAAAAACTTATTTAAATCATATGTTTTTCATATTAAAATTAAGAGAGAAAAACATTTTGACTTAAGTCTGTATTTTTCTTTCGAGAAATCGGCACCTAGAAATAAAAAAAAACGTCATAACTCATAAATATATGCGATATTTTATGAGCTATGTACACTTGTGTTTGTGAGTGTGACTTCTGGCAGTTATATGATATGGACCGAACTATTTCTTATTTAAGATAGTGTTGTCGCACTGAATCAGTTTGAGACTTTCACGCATTTTGATGACGATGTCGTCAATGTGTTTTTTATCCTGAGGGCTACATAGAAGAGGCAACGTCATTTGAAACCAATAAAGAGGCTTTTTAGCCAGGGAAACACCAATACTTGTTTATAGCAAATACGGAATACCGCAATCAAAACCTAACCTGTCTCAATGATTCAGTCGGCGAAGATAAAGCACTATCGAATGGGATTCTGTAAATTGAAGCTCTAACGCGTAATGGAAAGTAAATAATAACGAGCTAGTTAAAAATGTCAATTCTCTTTTGTTTAATGATATCCTTTACCTGGCCATCAGAAACAGTAAGTGATTGTGAGCAAACAAGCTAATGTGTCTATCACCCTGACCGAGAAAAGTGTTGTTGGGATGGCTTATCAGTGCCACCAGAAATGCGATATCATATCGCTTATTTACGTTATACACGACATATTCTCTTTCTAGATATTTTAGAAATATTTCCCCGAATTTGATGTCGGTAAAATAACGATATGATTTAGATAACAATACATTAAAACCATTTGAAATCCTTAAAACATTTCTGTAAATAATATCGCGAGACGATGTTAAATTGAAGCTGTTAGGTACTACTTAAGAGGTGTCATGTAACATTGAAGCGGACAAAAAACGATTGCCATAAAAATGGTAGGCCCTGCTATTACTTAGCACCCTTCATAACGGAAGTGGGACGACTGGTTGACCCGTTTTCAGTATAATGTTGCCGGTTTGGTTGTGCCTGTCAGCGTCTTTGGCGGCATGCTTCAGAAAGCACTATAACAGTGCAAAGAGACACAACACAATTACACCGCTGCATCCCAATGTATACAGATATTATCACACGGTACACCTGGGGGCCGTCCTGAAATAACCCTGACTGTTAATAGGACGTTAAACCCACTAAATGAATAAACATTTATAACAAATACTTGGATACGGTATCGATATTCTCCATATCAATGTCTGTTCTGTCTCACTACATCACCGTTATAAGCCTAACTGTTTTCCCTAGGCATGCGTCGAACTTTTCAGAGACATAATAAACATTCTAGCTTTGCCTGTTGTTTTTGAGTCAGGAAGAACGATAAATGTGTTTCTGTTTTGTGATAACAATATGATAATGAGTCTAGATGAAGGGGAGTTATAGAGTTACTGTCTGTTTTCTTTCTAACTAAGGTAAAACAATAGTTTTTTATCAAAGACGGATTCATGTGAAGAATATCTAAAAAGTAATGGTATGGTTTTTTTTTCATTTGGTAAGTTTCCGATACACATCAGATAAACAAATTTGTATCTCAAGCATTGGAACATTTTTCTACATGTAAACTTAGTTTGATCATTTAAAGTGCTATATAGCCCGTCATCACGATTCAAATGTTTCACCACAAATCAGGTTACGTGACAAGATTCTATGTCGACTTATAAGTCAGCACAAACAGATGTTCTTTCAACAAAACACATTTTTAATAGAGATATCGTCCTTAGTTACCATCTATAGCAATAAAGTTAACCCCTCATTAAAGAACAAAATTACTAAGGAATCGAACACTGGTATCCGGCGTACAAAACTATGACGCTCTTGACTTGAGTCAAAGATGCATGCCTCGTCCGCTGATTGACAGATACCGTATTTAGCAAAGTACACATCACACTTACCCGCTTTTATAACTCAAACACTAAAACAACATTTGCCTGAAGCTTTCAGTAGAATTAGAATTCTAGCCTAGTATTTCGGAAAGAAAAACATTCCAAAAACTTTTCTCTTAGACTAGTAAGATGTTTCTGTAAAATAAAAACAACATATAAGCAGGATAGACGACAAAAATAGATCGAATCACAGTTAAATCGACACATAAGTAAAACAAGATATAAGACGGATAGAAGACAAACATAGATCGAGTCACAGTTAAATCGACACATAAGTAAAACAAGATATAAGACGGATAGAAGACAAACATAGATCGAGTCACAGTTAAATCGACACATAAGTAAAACAAGATATAAGACGGATAGAAGACAAACATAGATCGAGTCACAGTTAAATCGACTTCATGCAGCATAAAATGTTTCAGCTTTCAGTAGACTTAGAATTCTAGCCTAGCATCTCTTCTTTATTCAGATGTAGCAGGATAGACGACAAACATAGATCGAACAGTAGTTTAATGTTAACCTTTACTGTTATTGGTGAAACGTTACCAGGATTTGAGGGTAACTAAATCTGAAGGTTAATCACCCCCACATGTGACAAGCAATACATTCTGTAAGACACAAAATAAACAGATTCGGAGATGTAACCCTATTTGTATCACAAACATCAAATGTTAAGTCGGAAGTACAGGTGTTGTTGATAAAGCTAACTTGGGATTATTTAAATAACGTCAATTTGTATTCTGCTCCCTAGCGAGGCGATAGGTTTCCAAGATATATAGAGGCAAGATCGATATCGCCTAGGCTTAAATGGTTAATTCGGAAAGACAGTAACGTAGGGTCCTTGAAAAACTTATAATGCATGGTTGTGTAAAAGTAAAAGTATCAGAACGACTGGTGATGATTCCGAACAGCAAATCACATGGCATATATTTCTTTATTTTTTTTAATGTTTTTTGAATACGGTTTATCACTATATGTACAACATTCGCTCGCAGTTTATGGCATCATTCCTTATTGTGTAAATTTAATAGCAATTTAAAGCACCATTTAAATTTCATTAAATCCGTCTCGAAATGTAATCCGATTGAAATACAGATCCTTAAAAACCACTCTGTATTCAACGTTGTGATAATAAGGATCTATATTTTAATCAGATTGCTCGAAATGAAGTATGTTATATATATTTTTATCACATAATTATACTATCCTACAGCTTGTTTGGTGTCTTTAGCGGCATATTTCAGCGAAATAGCACTTTGTATAATACAGGATGATATTATTACAAGGCGGCGACCAATGCAAATATACCACAGGCTCTAATTATCTCAAAGAGATCGGTATTTTAAGCAAAATATGAACGTTTTCTCATCATACATCGTATCAACTCAACATTTCATCGTTTCATCAACATTGTGCATGAGTCTTCTCATGTGTTTTAGCCAAATTTATTTTATCCCATGCAAACCTTTTTTTATCAAATTAACGTTTACAATCTGTGTTTTAGTCCTTACTTGATTTTTCTTACCCTGAACTTTTATCCTGATATTAATGCATGACTTGTAGTTTGGCCCTAAATGGCCTTAGTTGTCGATGGGCCGTAAAACTCTAACAAACAAAACAACTAAAGCACACAAACATTCACACACCGCAACACATGGAACGTATGGGAGGCCGGGGCTACTAATAGGAGTTTAAACGTTAATATGTTATTAACGTTATTATGTCGTCAAGCCATCCTCAAACAAAGGCTGCCATTCTGACGTCACGCCATCTTTAAAGTCTGCCATCGCGTTATTTTGTCATCACGCCATTATCAAAATTTCTATCACGTAGTTTTTCCCGTTTAGCAATAGCTCAAAATCGTATAACGCTGTTGACATAATTTTATTAAAGAAATATTACAATCATCTGGGTAGGTATTGGTTGTAATGTAATATGTTTTCGAGCGTAACGGCACACTTCTCGGAGAAAACGACATGAATTGCGCCTACAAAATAATGACCCGCAAGGGAGCTAACTCTGTAATATGCCAAAACGGAATAAACGTTTGCGTTTCGGACTGAAAGACAATCACGACAGTTAATGGTTTATTGTAACAGCCACCGGGGGTTAGGAAATATTAAATCAGTTATTTATAGTGTCCTTCAAACAATAATATGACCTTTACATACAGATTGAACCATTCGTAATAGAACATCTATACACATCAGAGCGGAATCAATTCTCTCCATCAGCAAATCCGGTACATTGCTCTTTCCAATTGATATCTCTAAATGAGACCGACGTTTCATTAAAAGGTGATATTTTCTGCCTGGTGATTAAGGGTTAGATTATTTGGAGTTTCTGTATAAAAAACTGCTCGTGTAATATAATGGTTGTCGTGACAGGAAGATGGCATGATATTGACATTTGTACAGAATGGCCTTGGGATTCCCGGCCCCATTGTATCTGACCTTGTATGTGCTGAGAACGTATAACAAGAGGCGAAAACGTGAGGCGGTTGTTGTAAACTGATTTGCGTTTACAATTTGATAAGATGTCTCGGCCTGGGGACAGAACACAAAGAAATGATCATTGGGTAAACGTGTAGAAGCTAATGTTTGGTCTTTATGTCAAGTTATCAGTTTCATTTTACTCACTTCACTCGTTTGAAGAGATTGAATAATACTTCGATATTTGCGGCCACTACATCGTAAGGAAATTCAATTTTATTTTCTTTTCTGCGAATAAGAATTCTAGCCACATGAAAACAATTTCTTATTATTTTTTCTGTAATGTACAGATGATTTTTTAAGAAAAGTGTACAAATTAAATTCCAATTTAATACAGCGTAGTCAATAGATATTTGCCTTCGCTGTTTTTTAATCGCGTGTTTATAGTTTTTAATTTTTTTCGGAAATTACATGGGTAGTCAAAGGATAGGACAGGGAAATATCAACCCTCGGAGGAGAATTACGACTCTAATTATCGGCAAGGTTAGGGTTAGACAGTCGTGAATCTTATACTCGGGTAGAGATTTCTCCGCCCTACACTCAAGGTAAGAAGTATCCTATTATTCTACCCCATCGGTCAGAGATATCTGCACTTCCGGTGAGGGTAAGATTTCTCCGTCTCACCCAGGGCAGGACAGCATGGAAATAGAACATATTCGCGAAATAAACCTGATGTCGTAAAACGTCTTATGCAAATAAATGTTAACCTGTGCAGTCAAATTGGACTATCTGCATCATCTTTGACCTCGAGCTCGTGCTCCGCGCGCAATATAATCATCGCATTCGGAAGTCCCTATGCCTAAACATACCGGTATATTGTTGGTGTTTACCTGGTAAAAAGACTTTACATGTTTTGATACAATATGTGTTAATAAATTTCTATGACTTCTATGCTTAGTATTTCTAAACGATTTAGATTGTTGTTTGTCACAGTGCAACAAGTTTAATTAGGTTTTTAATAAAGTGAAATAAAAAACGAACAAATTAAAAAGCCTCCAAGTTGATAAAGTCAGGAAATAATTTAACATTTTGGAGGTGGGGGATTACGGAGGCAGAAAACGGATCATTTTCTATTTTGAGGGTAAGGAAATCGAAGGAGATTCATCCCCAAAGGGTGTGAACGTTTATATAATTCCACTGTGTGATCTTAAATCGTGTCCTGAAATGATCACCAAGAGTTTTCATGGAGACGTCAACGACTTTTACTGTTGGAACAAAATCCAGAAAAGTCGGGGGAAATCAACAGAATTTATTATATATTCATGTTTAAATCGAATTTCTGTAATCTTGTTGAAAAGCGATAGGCACAAGTATTACTTGTACTATCTAATGCCATATCCTAGCTATGCATAGCATGTACCGCACTAACGAAACTAATCGATATATAACCTAATGTAAAATGGTTATATAATCTGAAACATTACAACCTTGAGATATGTATACATAATAAGATTATTGAAGGGATTTATCTAATATTAAAGAAGGTTGTCTTTGCCAAAGCATCACGTACCAGCTCGTACGTTACCATACAGTGGCTCCGTCTAGACGGATCTAATTCATCTAGCATAATAACATTTCCCTTATATCAAATCATATTTGACCTTTCCAAGGACAATAACTATCGGAGGTCGTCTATTTCCGTTAATACGTATATATGTTGACGTATTGCTCGATGTATTGTTGCCACAAGTAAGAACATTATAACCAAACAGCTTGCGGTGCGGTGGCGGTAGGACCCTTTTCCGCATCACAGAAAAATGACACCAAAACAATCATACCCAATGTTTTTAAAATGATTTTTGTAAATAGATGTATCGTATTTGAACGTATCGACGAAAACAATAGTGGCCAAAAGTCTTATTTTGAATGTTGATTATTTTAATTGGTAACTCATAGCAATGAGCATTAGAAAAAATCAACTCGAGACATAAACGAGTCCTTTAACTATACATGTGCATTTTAGTATTGGCGACTTCATCTTAATAACACAACTTGACCAATCCTTTGTACAAAGAAAACTTTTTCTTTGCCCGTCGGTCAATCTGGTAAAAATACAGATCCTTATTACCACTGCGTTAATAGAGGTTTTCTAACGTAGTGATATTAAGGATCTGTAATTTAATCACACTGCCCGTCGGTGGTCTTTGTAGACGAACATGTATGTATTTATGTGTCGTAAAAATATGGTGGCAAAGATATCAAGCCTTTTTATCTGTTGACAAAATATTGGAGTGATTCATATTTATTGATAACTTTCTGATATCCATCTCAATAACTATCATCAGCTTTGGCTGGCAATATTTAATTCATTTTGACAAACTGCAGCTGTCGGAACCCCGTGGCTAGCAGCCATGTAAGTGTGATGACGATTTCTGGTGGAAGTTGTATTTTATCATAACAGATCACCAGTTAAATGCAGTTTGTTTGAATGATATATACATAACACAATAAAATCTCTGAAGAGGTGACGGAAAATCAAACTTTAATAGAAAATTTGATATAACTTTATTCCGTGTCATCGATCAGTAGGGAAATTTCATAAGAATCGATTACATGGGCCCTCGATATACCACTTGTCAATGGTTGTCATGGAAACGCGAAAAAAACGAACATAAAACAGGAAGATCATAAAAAGTCGAAGAAGATGACGAGAAAAGAGTTAAAAGACGAGGGTAACAGTCGATTTAATGTTTTCTACCGTAGAAAAATACAAAAGGGAATCTCCTCTATAATTCTTCTAAAATTTCTGATGGGGTCGGATTTTTATGGCACTTACAAAGGCCCCATAGCAGAAAATTGATAGGCTCTTGAAAAAGTCCTAAGCGTGTTATACTTAAATAGTTACGTAAGTTTAAAGTTATATGGTCTGTGACTTGCTGTAGTTTTGGCATAGAAAAAATATTAAAGTGTTAAATGTGTTAAAAGTGTTATACATATTTTCGCTCTGTTATCCTTTAGTACCTGGAGTTTAAAACATGGAGATGTCTATGGCGATTCCTTCAAAAAGTTAGATATTTCATGCGACAGTTACCACTTTGTCGAAAGTATATTGGTGTTTTTACGGATCTGAATCATCATATATAAACAGCATACTCACATATTGTATGCTTTATGTTAGTTTGTGGTGGTGAAAATTGCAAGAAATACAACTTTAAAGACAATCTATGTCGGACGGTGAGTTTAATATCCATACGATTATGCCATCCATTTTGTTTGACACAAACTTGATAAAAGTAGGATGACGTTTTCATTTGATGCCACCATTTTATCTCGATTGTTTTCTTCGGTTGTTTAAACTGAAGTACTTCTTGGGAAGACATAATCAGTGTTGAGTCATAAGACATACATCACTTTAATAACGTATCGAACCAAATTCGTTAATTTTAATATATGTTGATTAACTGTAACCACGAACACATATCAAAAGTTTCTACACAAAACGAATATTTAATATTAAATAGTATAGCATCTATTTAAAAAATACCTACCCAGTTTAATCAACCATATCATTGTAATGTGATATTATGGAACTAAGCTCTACATCAAAGTTACGAACGGTTGCATGCCACAAGAGGAAGCGGCAGTCTTATGCACTCCGTGTAATCGATTTAACAAGAACCCTGTATTATATAAGAACAATTTGTGCTATCTCATAGCAGCCATTCACGCCAATTATTTCTATTTTTGGTTTTTGAGCTTAATACAAGTCGTTATAAGTATCCAAAGGTTCGTAAAGCACATACACTGGTTTAAGGTGTAGTATACGGGCTTCCAACGATTTTCATTGTAAATTGCAGTTTTCATTTTAGATTTCAATGGTTTTATCTGTTTAACTATTTTCAAAGTAAACAAGGGAATATTAGATATTAAAAATATGTTCTCAAGAAACAATAACAGAAGTAACAAGCACACCTCACCCGATCACATTATACTGACAACGGGCAAACCGCAAAGCAGGAGCAGAAACGGCCACTTAGTAGGCTATGCTATGTCTCGTCCAGGGGTCAGAATCCAGAGTATTCCTCACATGCGCCTTTTTGTCATGCAATATGAGCAGAAACTCATGGCCGAATGATACGTTAGGAACTTGAGCAGGGTGGTCGGGTGGTGTAGTGGTTAAGCCGCTCGCCTTTCACTTAGACGGCCGGGGTTCGATTCCCGGCACGGACGTGAAAAGGTTAGGGGTCACCTGCCCGTTCACGTGGGCTTACTCCGGCACTCATGTTTCCTCCCACATAAAAAGACCCCTCGCGCGCTTACATCCGGGCCATCGAGTGTGATAAACCTAAGTTGTATAAAAAAATGAAAAATATATAAAGTTTATATTTAGAGCTGGAGCAAAAATAAGATATCAAGTTTTTCCGCCTTTTCTGAACTGAATATACGTAAAACTTTGTTGGTAGACAGTTCAAAAACGGTCATTGTATTTAGGTTACAAAGTGTAGCCATATAGTTCCATAACGTATTACAAAATGCAATCTGATTGAAATACATATCCTTATTATCACCGCGTTTGATAAGAGGATCTTATAACACCCCATTGGGGGTCACGTCGAGATGACCTTTGGAAATGGCCAATTAAATTGGCTGTGCCAGAATCTTGACTGGGGACGAAATAGTTTGAAAAGGCTGTCCAAAATATTCTCGTGTACGTATCATCCCGCCCAAAGAGCACAACAAAGCTAAATGTATAAGCATACTGGGACGAAATGGCGTTAAAAATTGACGCAGCAATGTGTGGAAAATGTATGTGATCTGAAGTACACGTAATAGAAAGGTCATCCGAACATGACCCTTAATGGGATGTTCTCAGATCTTTTATTTAACGGAGTGGTTATAAGGATCTGCATTTTAATCAGATTGTACAAAATGACCACTGAAGTACACAATTCTTAACAATGCTTCATCGTGTAATTTTAAATCAACAAACACATTCCAAGCGGTAACATGACGTGCTTAGCCATACTGTAATAATGCAGAAATATCACAAAAAAATGTCAGTATTGTAAATTGTAATTCCTGATGGAATTCAATGCCACTAAACAGAGAATAGTGTCTGGCGTATGGAACAAATACTTCGATTTTTCTACAACGTTCTGGTAAATATCAAAATAATCCAATGGGAAATTTTGTTTCCCGCAACACAATAAAACACTCCGCAGACACATTTTTTAAAGTTGCGGATTATACCACATTATTTGCTTATCATTCATCAGTCTACATTAAGCAATATTTCTTTTACACGAAACTGTTTTGCGCTGCATGCCTCTACAAATACGAATATCAAACTAGCTTGTTATATCAATATTAAAAAGCAACAACTAAAGGCATTATCAGATGCTAAATGACCAATATGTAAAAGTAAAAAAAGCACCATTGGATGAACACACATCACAAAATTGCCACAGCCTCCCAAAACCTCAGACATTTATACGCCGCAACGCATTGTACAAATGGGAGGCCTCTTAATTTTGTTTAAAGAAGATTTGACTCATGTTTCTATGACAGAACTGGCAATAAGACTTTTCAAATTAATCTAGTGCTATTACTGTGGTTGTCTTAAATCTTCACTTAATTTTGACTTTGTTTATTGTTTCGAAATTGGAAAACAATAGTTATCCAAGCATTGTTATCCCCCGCCCAACGAAGTTAGCGGGGGATATACAAATGGGTTCCGTCCGTCCGTCAGTCCGTCCGTACGAATGGTTTCCGGAGCATAACTGTAAAACCAGTAGAGATATTTCCACGAAACTTCATAGACACATTGTTCTTATGGTTTAGTAGTGCCTTTTGCTATTTTAAGGTTTTTGTTTTTTGTACTTTTTTCTGTAACCAAGGAAACATTGCTGAAAATTGAAGATTTTTGTGTGTAAGAATCGTTTCCGGAGCACAACTCTAAAACCAGCAGAGATATTTCCATGAAACTTCATAGACACGTTGTTCATATAGTCTAGTAGAGCTTTTTTTTCTGTAACCATAGAAACATTGCTGAAAATATCATATTTTTGTAGCAGGTTCATTTCCGGTGCATAACTCTAAAACCAGCAGAGATATTTCCACTTCATAGACACATTCATTTATGGTCTAGTAGTACCTTTTGCTATTTTTAGGTTTTCATTTTTTGCACTTTTTCCTGGGTTTTTTTCATGCACATAAGTCTGTACGATCAAACTTACTTCAGCTTTGATATCTCCATTGGCGGGGGATTTGAATGACAATGTCCTTGTTTTTCTTACATAATAAAATGTACATACAAATGTCCGGTTTTGTCATGTCAGTTATTCACTAATTTAAGTTTTAAGAAAGTCAGTTGGAACTCTTTGCCCTTTTCACACATATTCTTATTGAAATCTGTCTTTCAGACATTATCCTTATATTATAAGACTTATGATTCTTACAGCCTGTTAGTCGTCTCGTTTTTCGTTATCATTGCGTCAACACAATATCATAGGAAATAACAGGCCACCGATAAAGATTGATTCTATCTGAATTCAATATACATATCCTTATAAGTGAATTTCAGGGGATGAAATAGTTTAAAATGCTGTTGGAATTATTTTCGAGTACAAAGTCATCTCGCCCAAAGAATACAGCAAAGCTTATTCTATGTGTATACTTAGACGATATTGCGTTTTCAATTGATGTAGCGAGGTGTAGATAATACATTGGATCTGAAGTACGGGTCATCCAAACATGACCCCTTATGGGGTTGTTTTGAGATCCTCTTATGAAACGTAACGATAATAAGGATCTGTATTTTAATCAGATTGAATATTTATGATGCTTGTAAAGTACATGCATTACCGTGCGAACGCAAGTATAGCGAATACAACTAACATTATATGTTTTACAATTCGTGCTAGCAATACCGTTTTCATTTTGGTTTCCCATTGCTATTACGGTTCTTTTGACATCGTGATTTCTGAAATCGATATTAGGCATGCATTGCACTATATCATGCGTCCTTTTAGGGTTGTTTACTGGATTATGCAGTCTTTTATTTCGTACACGAGGTTCATTTGGTGTGAATTAGACTTTAATACTCGCAGTGGAATAATATTAGTTCTGGTATCATTTCTAGTATAAGCACTGCAACGTGATAGTTTCTCACGATATTTGGTGATTTAAAAATCATTACATATACCTCTTGACACTCCCTGAATTAGGAAAGAGAATGAAACTGAATCTCAGGCCGCATAGAAAATATATATGCTGTATTCTTCACCATCATTATGTATAAATATTTAAATTACTCAATCGTTGTAAATTGCAAATTCCGGTTTAGAACTATACCAACAGTATACAGCGAGAAAGTTGTTATTCAATCGTTAAGTCTTGCCAAGACAAGCAATTACTCCTGGACAAAATCATACAAAGTTTTACCAATTTTCAAGGGAGATAATTTACATATGCACCAGCTGAAATTCGTGCTTAAATTTTAAGTTCAGTTCTGGTGTGGTGCTGTTTCTGTGTTAAAATTGAATAGAACTCAAACAAGTTTACACCAAAAGAACAATATCACGAATTAATGAAATTTACAATCAAAATACGGGTCCGTATTTCCAATTAATATCCCAGGATTGTCCTGGTAAACGGATAGAACTCGGATGCGCCCGCTATTTGAATAACGCTCAATGTATTTACGATAAATTAAATGGTGCCATGAATCGATAAATGATAGAAAAATATCCATATAGCCACTTTTGATTCAAGTGGCAATAGTGAAAAAAAAGATAAAATTTTAACATTTGTATTATGTATGGTATTTGGTCACGTATGGATGATAACACATATATATTAACCTTTTTATGAACGTAATTGATAAATCTCAAATTTCTGTCGCATTCTACAAGACAAACAAGCAATTACCCGCTAATGGATAACGTTTTGTCGAGTGATTCAGACATAAATTATTGGCTGTCATCAGCAAAATAATTTGCGACATGGGAATACTATTCATGTTGTGACTTAAAATATGATCACGACAAACGATATTTTATTACACAATTAATGTCAGCTATGTTTTCGTCTGTCTATCGATTCTAATCGTCTCCTCAAGCAAACAGCACTATAATTTCTATTCCGTACATGGCTTCATTGTTCAGTGATGATGACCTGTAGGTCCAAGCTGTGTAGCTGTACAACTTATATACAGTTTCACCATGTCTCTGTAGAACAATCCTTATCTTGTAAGGGGAGATTGTGCTATTTTTGACCATTCGAATAAATCCATACAGGATGATATATTAGTAATTTCCAAGGTAAAAAACAAGCCAACGTTTTAACTCATTTTCAGTGTTAAAGGAAATCAAACAAAAAGTAATATCAGAATAGAATAATATATCTCCCATTACAGTGAATGGTGTTAACCAACAATTTTCCCTCTATATTTCTGTTCTTCTGTTCTTGAAATACATAAACGTATTCGCCGTGACTCTGCGAATGAGATATTTTCTCACAAATGATTTAAAAGACGACTGCAATATATGCTTTTTGAACTACCCTCTTCAGGTTTTTTTCTAGTATTTATCAAAAGCCATCTGTTTCGTGTGGTACAAGCGGACATTTTAACTCCTGTCAAAACACGGTGGCCATTATCTGCAGTAGTAAATTCAAATTGGCCGTCTGTAATCGATCCATGGTCCCCCTTACCTAATTTACTGGAGACGACAGTACATTTATCATGTCAACCTCCCCGACTTCAGGTCTAAATGTCCACCACAAGAGGTGACCAATTCACTGTTAGTATGTAATACATACGCAGCTGTGTAATGAATATACACTAATCAATCGAATGCGCCCTGTAAAGATATTGTAATGCACACCATAAATCATTCGAACGCGCCGATACATTCCGGACATCGATTCACGGGACTTTATATCCATATGTATTGTCGGACACAAAGATAGCTTGTGGCTGAATAAGAGTTTATATTACAACCAATTTCATGTATTAGTATGAGATATTTTTCTCGGCCGTCTCAGAATCGAATTGGTAGAGATTTTGCCCCGAGGACGTAAAGCAGACGACATTCTACTATCGTCCCATAACGTGGCCAAAGCCTGATCTCTTTTCATAACCCAGTTAATGTTTCTATTTGATGCACCGGCTTTAATACGAACTATAAAGTATATACATATATATATAATATAATATTATATGATTAATGTATTCAACGTTATCAAGCAGTGTTCTGCTGGTAAGTAATGTGATATTAAATGGATATTGAAGGTGTTATTTTCATTCAATTAATATCATCCTCAATATGTAGATGAGCGTTGCTCCTTAAAGACTGTCAACAGTAGAGATTTGTGTCATATCTAGACGATGATATAGTGAGTGTACTACTACATGTGGCGGTAGACAAGCATGCCACATATGGACCCAAACCAGTTGCGTAACCGCAACTTACTCTACAATGTCTGATCGGGATCTCGTGGAGACATGAAGTTCGATACTTACGTTTTCTTTTATACCGCTAGCCTTATACAGCTAACAAGCATACGTTTTATGGACAAAGCCTGTAATTTGAATTTGCTCCAACGGGCTCGATGAAAAGTAATTGCATGGTTTTAAGAAGGAGACACGAGAAGCCATGCAATTGGCCATTATCAATACTACGTCACGCGCGTGCTGTCATCGCGCCGATCCACGCGATAATATCGCCTGACTGGTGTTATTAACGTGTTCTAGGTGTAACAAGGGTCTAGACGGGATTGGAATGTCTAGTATTTAAATTGAATAAAAAAGGCCGGATAAATAGTTTAGCCTCGTTTAGCCTTTATAATGAGAAACGAAATAGAATGCTGGTCGTTTTAATGGATTCGATCATACTGGACAGGGTTTAGGTTAGATATACGAGTGTCCGACAGGCTAGCAGGAAGTTAGCTATACCTATAAGACGATGATAGAATGTATTATTTATGATTTTATTACGACATTGATATCTTCCATGTAACACTTTTTTATTGAAAAGCAACGTAATTTTATTTAAATGTGAATACAGTAAAACCTGCTTTGCGACCACCTCTGAATAATTTGTTTAATATGACCACTTTATTTCGGTCCCAAATGGATAATTTTACCTGTGTATAAACACCGCTAAAATTATCAATGTCTATGTCACCATTTGGTGGTCTTTATTGACAAGGGTGACTGTATACCACATAAATGTATAATTATATCTTATATTTGAAATTATTCCAGGTTTACGCGTTTTATTCATTGACAAATTAGGTAGATTTGTGTCATTTCAACTTTCTGTTTATTTATATACATATAATATTACAATGAACATGAACGTAGTGGTATGAAATTTACTTGGTCGGTGTATAACAATAAATTTTGGATGTTTGTATCGTGTGTTGGTGTACGCTTTTCTCTACGTAAGTACACTATGTTTTATGTGTTTTTAACAGGTAGCGATATCAAATGTAGCACTGTGTTTTGTTTTTGCAATGTATGAATTGGCATTAAGAAATGTCACGAAACACTTCTTCGATACTGTGAAAGACATTTCACTGACAGAGTTGTAGCGTTGTTGGAATCAGCATCCATTGTTCCAAAAAATAATTCAAGCATATTCTATACACCATTACAGTAGTTAAACTGTATAAGGACTGTTTCTACTGCAACCCGAGACATAATTGTTTGTATTATTTTCTAACCAGGTATATAACGTTTTAAACTGTAGTACATACCGTGCTGATATCATTTTATACTTCTGTATTGGATTTAACGTTATATGTTTTGTCTTGTTATTCTAATTGTGTCAAGCTTCTCAGATAATTACGTCCTAAAGTACACGTGAACACATAAACACCAATACGATACCTATTCTGGTTTACAGTTCTCATTACCATTACTTAACGATGTCAATACACTGTACCCTACCTGACATCCGTATATGTTTTAGATGATTTATATAGTCCTCGACTTAACGTGATGAGCCTGGGATCTGTCTACTAATGGGCCGATAATGGACCGGAAAGGATTTTAGTTAGGTCGGTACTATTACAGGGGATTAACTGTGATGGACGTAGATTGCTTCGCCTAATTCCTGACGCTGTCAACGCCAAAAAGCACGTGAAAAAATATCGTATGTCATCGCTGCTAAATAGCTCGTGGAACACATCATAGTTCACCACTGTTAAATAGCTCGTGGAACATATCATATTTCATCCTGCTAAATTCATCGCTGCTGAAAAGCTCGTGGAACACATCGTATGTCATCGCTGTTAAATAGCTCATGGAACACATCATATTTCATCCTGCTAAATAGCTTGTGAAAGACATCACACTTCATCGCTGCTAAAAAGCTCGTGGAACACATCGTATGCCATCGCTGCTAAATAGCTCGTGGAATACATCGTATGTCATCACTGCTAAATAGCTCGTGTAACATATCATATGTCATCGCTGCTAAATAGCTCGTGGAAAACATCGTATGTTATCGCTGCTAAATAGCTCGTTGAATAAATTGTCTGCCATTACTGCTAAATAGCTCGTGGAACACACAATATATCATCGCTGCTAAATAGCTCATGGAACACATCGTATGTCATCGCTGCTAAATAGCTCATGGAACACATCATATGTCATCGCTGCTAAAAAGCTCGATGAACACATCGTATGTCATCACTGCTAAATAGCTCATAGAACACATCGTATGTCATCATTGCTAAATGGCTCGAGGAACACATCATATGTCATCGCCGCTAAATAGCTTGTGGAACACATCGTATGTCATCGCTGCTAAATAGCTCGATGAATAAATTGTATGTTATTACTGCTAAATAGCTCGTGGAACACACCATATGTCATCGCTGCTAAATAGCTCGTGGAACACATCGTATGTCATCTCTGCTAAATAGCTCGTGGAACACATCGTATGTCATCGCTGCTAAATAGCTCGATGAATAAATTGTATGTTATTACTGCTAAATAGCTCGTGGAACACACCATATGTCATCGCTGCTAAATAGCTCGTGGAACACATCGTATGTCATCGCTGCTAAATAGCTCATGGAACACATCATATGTAATCGCTGCTAAATCGCTCGAGGAACACATCGTAAGTCATCATTGCTTCAAAGCTCATGGAACACATCGTATGTCATTGCTGCTAAATTGCTCGAGGAATACATCGTATGTCATCACTGCTAAATAGCTCGTGTAACATATCATATGTCGTCGCTGCTAAATAGCTCGTGGAAAACATCGTATGTTATCGCTGCTAAATAGCTCGTTGAATAAATTGTCTGCCATTACTGCTAAATAGCTCGTGGAACACACAATATATCATCGCTGCTAATTAGCTTATGGAACACATCGTATGTCATCGCTGCTAAATAGCTCATGGAACACATCATATGTCATCGCTGCTAAAAAGCTCGATGAACACATCGTATGTCATCACTGCTAAATAGCTCATAGAACACATCGTATGTCATCATTACTAAATGGCTCGAGGAACACATCATATGTCATCGCCGCTAAATAGCTTGTGGAACACATCGTATGTCATCGCTGCTAAATAGCTCGATGAATAAATTGTATGTTATTACTGCTAAATAGCTCGTGGAACACACCATATGTCATCAATGCTAAATAGCTCGTGGAACACATCGTATGTCATCTCTGCTAAATAGCTCGTGGAACACATCGTATGTCATCGCTGCTAAATAGCTCGATGAATAAATTGTATGTTATTACTGCTAAATAGCTCGTGGAACACACCATATGTCATCGCTGCTAAATAGCTCGTGGAACACATCGTATGTCATCGCTGCTAAATAGCTCATGGAACACATCATATGTAATCGCTGCTAAATCGCTCGAGGAACACATCGTAAGTCATCATTGCTTCAAAGCTCATGGAACACATCGTATGTCATTGCTGCTAAATTGCTCGAGGAACACATCGTATGTCATCGTTGCTAAATAGCTCGAGGAACACATCGTATTTCATCACTGCTAAAAAGCTCATGGAACACATTGTATATCATCCCTGCTAAATAGCTCGTGGAACACATCGTATGTCATCGCTGCTAAATAGCTCGTGGAAAACATCGTATGTCATCGCTGCTAAATAGCTCGTTGAATAAATTGTATGTCATTACTGCTAAATAGCTCGTGGAACACACAATATATCACCGCTGCTAAATAGCTCATGGAACACATCGTATGTCATCACTGCTAAATAGCTCATGGAACACATCATATGTCATCGCTGCTAAATAGCTCGAGGAACACATCGTATGTCATCACTGCTAAATAGATCATGGAACACATCGTATGTCATCACTGCTAAATAGCTCACGGAACACATCGTATGTCATGACTGCTAAATAGCTCATGGAACACATCATATGTCATCACTGCTAAATAGCTCATGGAACACATTGTATGTCATCGCTGCTAAATAGCTCGAGGAACACATCGTATGTAATCACTGCTAAATAGCTGAGGAACACATCATATGTCATCACCGCTAAATAGCTTGTGGAACACATCGTATGTCATCGCTGCTAAATAGCTCGATGAATAAATTGTATGTTATTACTGCTAAATAGCTCGTGGAACACACCATATGTCATCGCTGCTAAATAGCTCGTGGAACACATCGTATGTCATCTCTGCTAAATAGCTCGTGGAACACATCGTATGTCATCGCTGCTAAATAGCTCGATGAATAAATTGTATGTTATTACTGCTAAATAGCTCGTGGAACACACCATATGTCATCGCTGCTAAATAGCTCGTGGAACACATCGTATGTCATCGCTGCTAAATAGCTCATGGAACACATCATATGTAATCGCTGCTAAATCGCTCGAGGAACACGTCGTAAGTCATCACTGCTTAAAAGCTCATGGAACACATCGTATGTCATCGCTGCTAAATTGCTCGAGGAACACATCGTATGTCATCGTTGCTAAATAGCTCGAGGAACACATCGTAGGTCATCACTGCTTAAAAGCTCATGGAACACATTGTATATCATCCCTGCTAAATAGCTCGTGGAACACATCGTATGTCATCGCTGCTAAATAGCTCGTGGAAAACATCGTATGTCATCGCTGCTAAATAGCTCGATGAATAAATTGTATGTCATTACTGCTAAATAGCTCGTGGAACACACAATATATCACCGCTGCTAAATAGCTCATGGAACACATCATATGTCATCGCTGCTAAATAGCTCGAGGAACACATCGTATGTCATCACTGCTAAATAGCTCATGGAACACATCGTATGTCATCGCTGCTAAATAGCTCGAGGAACACATCGTATGTAATCACTGCTAAATAGCTGAGGAACACATCGTATGCCATCGCTGCTAAATAGCTCGAGGAACACATCGTATGTCATCACTGCTAAAAAGCTCATGGAACACTTTGTATATCATCCGTGCTAAATAGCTCATGGAACACATCTTATGTCATCGCTGCTAAATAGCTCATGGAACATATCATATGTCATTGCAGCTAAATAGCTCATGTAAACCAAACTAGGTCATCACCAGTAAATAGCTTGTGAAACAGATCTTAAGTCATTACTGCATCATATTACAACGCTGTTAAATAGCTCGTGGAACACATCGTATATCACCGCTGCTAAATAGCTTGTGGGACACACCGTATGTCGTCACTGCTAAATAGCTTATGGGACACTGTATGTCGTCGCTGCTAAATAGCAAAGGAAAAAACTTATGAACTGTTTTGATTTATCGACCTTAACTTTTTCATTTATTATTGCCATGTATATACTATTTTTGACCATATTATTGTCAATCAGATAATCCGCCTGATATCCAGTGATTTCTCCCGTGTGATAATTTTGCATATGTCACTAGTGTAATGACCTGTAGCGCTTTTCATTTGCTAGAAATTCATTGTGACGTTAGACAGAAACAATGAAATAACGTAAGGAAAAATGACTTGATGTCAGGAAAACGTAGGTATTTGTAAATATGTTATAAACAGTATCTTAAATTTTTGTTCATTTTATATTAGATTTTATGATCATGATTTTATTTCATGTAAGATCCTATATATATTCAAGTTAGATACTTTAGCCAGGTTGTTACCACTGTGACTTCCTTTGTTATTTGTTACAGCGAATTTGAGTAGCCCCCTGATACGTGATAGCACTTGTACTGACGGGGTAACTACTGTTACTATTCATGCTGTGTAAGCATGAGGAATACTTTCTTACTCATACCACTCCCAGTACGATTAAACATTCTCATCACCAAGAAATATTATTATTTTTATGATGTGCAAAATTTGAAGTCAGTTTTAGCAAAACATTGCATAAATCCTGAAAGCGATAACCTTGTTACAAGCGTTTGCGTGATCCAGATTATTTTCTGCAAATGAATCCACAAAACAATAAATCCGGATAATTATTTTCCGCAGAAACAAAACCAATTACAGGAAAATAAATTTAAGCAACCGATATTAGTTTGAAAAACATAAAATAACTAGTAATATTTTTAAAATTACAACTTTTGACTTAGCAAAGACAGAAAACTATCGATATCGTCTCAAATATTAAAAATATCGTAGTCGCCGTTGTTGTTACTATGGTAATCGCATTCAGTATCTTTATTTTCGTCGTTAAATGAAGAAAAAAAAACATTTGCCAGTCAGTGTCGAACTTTGAAGTGTTTTTCTTTTTTGATTCATATTTTCAGTTGAAGATGTTTATTAACCATGTACGTTCTGATCTATCAGTTCAATAAAATATAGATCCGTATAACTACTCCGTTCATTATCAAACGTAGTGATGATAATGTGTAATTTAATCAGATTGTCCGTCGGTACGGAGTGAAACGAATGAAAGTGACTCTAGTAGATCATAATAGTAAATGGTTAACATAGGTAAACATTCTTTGGTGCCAATTTTAACTACTCTAAGTCAATGCAAATCGATAATAGTTTTGTTTTGTTTACTAGGCTTAAAGATTTATTAACAGATAGGGCCTCTATTTATGCGGTATGTGAAAGTGTTTGGGGAGGCTTTGGTATACCCAGGTTGGGTCACCTCGTTATAGTGGACATTTTGCCGTTTTTATAAAGCTATATCATTGATGAATACCGCCTTGTATGATGAGCGCTAAGCAGGAGTAGCGCTACATACCTTTAAAGACTACTTGTATGGTGTGCCTCGGTTTAGGGACAGAATCCAAAACTTTCCTCATATAGACCGATACTTAAATGAAAGCCAAAAGCGATGTCCTGTGAAATGTATTGGAAAAGACAGTCAATTAGAAAGAAGAGAAAATATATTATCTTAAGTTAAGTCTCCCATTGACGATCATTCAATAGAAATAATTAACGCCGAACAAGCATACCTATAGATAGTGGGATTCAGCATAATATTCAAGTAAACTTATCCCCCCCTTAAGCTTCATAATGGACTGGTGTATTTTTTGATTTAGAACAGCCTAAATGTGTCTGTAGGGGTGATTGAGTTAATTGTATATTCAATAGACAGGATGTTAAATCCTAGTCACATTACAACCAATTATATATATTAACGAGCTATAAAATATTGTTTAGAATCTAAACATGGCTTCAATTCCATGGTAGAGAGAAAACAAAGAGATATTTCCCCAGCTAACCTCAAACACCCATCTCAGTTAGTAACACAATATCTGTAATGAAAGAGGATTTTATCGCATCTCACTAACTCCAACATTATATACAGTAGATATTTCATTACTGAAGTTGAATTTCATTTCCACTACATTAAGTTGTGTAATGGAACTGTCTAATAAGTTCTGGATAACTGAAAAAGATTAAATGACTTTAAACAATTTCAGTGCATTCAACTATAATAAAAACTACAGATCAGTCATAATGAACACAACAGCATCATCGTCCGAAGGCTTTATCAAATGTAGCAAAGCGAAATTCAAACAACGAACTTTCAAATTATTGGAATAAGTTAACCGAGGCAAAACCTTTTCGGGATTATTATTTGTAGTTTGGAATAAGATACGTTCACCCAGCTTATGTGTGTCAAGTCAACATGAAAGATAAAGCGATATGAAGCATGTTTGTTGAAACATACAGGCTAACTGCAATGTCTTCTCCCTTGTGGTATTTTTCTCGTCTTCCTATTGTCTTCGATGACACCGCCTCACTGGGTTCTGTCCCCTGGCCGAGGTACACCATAGTCTATAAAACTGGTAATGTCTGCTTTTGCATAGAGTTCAGCATAACAGGAGTGGGGCGACTGTTTTTTTCTGTTGTCACTTCAATATGGCCGGATTAGATGTGATTCGGTGTCTTCGGCGGCATGTTTCAATGAGCTCTTCTATCATATGCTATTATAGAGAAGGTACTTCTATCTGTAGCACGTCTACAGTAAAAAAAAACAGAATCGTCAAAAAAGAGGATTTCAAACAATGTCTGCCTACTACAGTAGTTCAATTTTACCAATTCACTTGACCAATGACTATAGGATTACACAGTTGACAATGAAATATAAAGGTATTCTCTTGGCGTAAGTACCTTTTTGGCACCAGCATGGCCGCGCAAATATATAACTACACCAATTGTATTGTCTACATGTTAAAATGATATTGTGGTGATTGGTCGAAATTCTCATTGCGCTAATTTATTCATGATCGCTTTTCCGCTAAATTTGTATCACTTTAAAGTAAGTAGTGTACAGTCATGTGTCTAATTGTTTAGCAGAATAGCATAAACGTCATATTAAACTAATTCGCCTCTGATGACGCATTTGGACTCTTCATATGAAATGATTAGACCAGTCCATTATGAATGTTAAGGGGTAAATGTGTGAATCGCAGAAACGACATTCTGCATTCACTATACTAGTCCTAGAATTAAATGATTTACGAAGTGTGTTTGTAATTAATTTGAATTCCACTTGTCAATTATGACGCTAAATTGGATGATTTTGAAAACATTTTGCATTCAAAGTTTATTGGACAATTCTCCGTTCTATTATTCTATTTTATTCTCCTGTAATTTATATCACGCTGATTTATTAAATGGTGAAATACTTCTCTGTTTAATCCTATCACAATGGAAATCAAAAATATAAATAAACAAACTGCAACATCCCATTGGAATTAATTGTAAAATTTCGTACATTAAACATGTCGTTCATTGCTTTGATATCACATATTTATCAATTAAACTCGCTGTACTGCCACTCCGTCAGCTTTGTCATGATTTCCTATCTAACATGAATGTATCCATGCATATTCATGAAAACACATTGATATTTTAATGGCGGTACTTTATCCGAAATTATTACGTAATGTGTCAATATAAAGAAATAATGTATTCAGTAAGTTAATTATTGCCACAAATATTTTATCTATTCTACGTTCTCTTGGAAAATGATACAAGTAGATGTTTTAGGTGATGTTTAGATATATACGTATAAAATGTGTAGTATATTTATTTAAGAATTACTTAGATTTTATATTATGAAGATAAGTCACAGAAAACGTAAGTGTACTTATAAGAATAATTCAACCTATTATAGATCAAAATTCCAAATTCATACCAGGACTCTTTTTTTTTGAAACCAATACGCCGTTATATCGGCCAATCAGAAGCAACGTTACAAATGATATTTTCCTATATGGACCGATGAAGTAATTTTAAGCCAATAAATGCTCGTTACAAGCGAAATTAAATTACATGATGTATAACACTTAGTTGGGATGGGTAGGGTCTCCATCAATTAAGATTTTTCCATGGCACGTAAAAGACGTTTGTAACGAGCGTGCATGCATCAAATTTAAAGACGTTTGTAACGAGCGTGCATGCATCAAATTAAAAGACGTTTGTAACGAACGTGCATGCATCAAATTTAAAGATGTTTGTAACGAACGTGCATGCATCAAATTAAAAGTCGTTTGTAGCGAACGTGCATGCACCAAATTCATGGTTAAAACATAGTATTTTTTCGTCGTGACGGTTCCCTTATTATGTCTATACTGTATGTATAACGACCTATTATTTTGGTGGCCTCTGAGGTTCCTTATTACCGTGTTCTCCTGTGTTTGTTCTAAAAATCTGTTATTAAAACTTGTTCATTATGTTTTATTTCTTATTAAGACGATGTTTATTTTTGAGGATGGAAATGCTAGAAAATCATGGCAGTGATATGTCATACGTTTAATCTTTTGCCATTTTGAACCATCCTAGTCAGCCCATATCTCACCTAATCCATATTGAACAACTGACAGGATCAAAGCTACAAATGGCAGCTATGATATATCTTGGTCATCGCTATGTTTATCTAGTATTACTCCAAACGTTACGAGATAAGCGTTCCGCTGATCCAGTGACGCAAACCATCCTTTTTCATGACAAGTTCTATCTAAATGTAAATTTTGATTGTTAGTTGTAAATGGTTATGCGTCTGATCAGAATGGAAGAACAGGCTCGATTCTGGCACGGCGGTCTCATTGATTCATGTGATCGACAGCTGTGATGTATTGCCGACATGGTGAAATGGTCCCTTTCTGATTTTATCTGGCACAACGATCGGTCATTGATCTGTCTACTCAAAATGAACTCTGCCTCTGATCTAGATCTAGCCTCTAACAGCTTGACCAATCGTCCTCTCTAACAACATTAAAACCGTCTATACTTATTTTCTAGCAAAATTCTAAATCATTTTCCAAAATTAAAACAGAAACCATGTGATGCACAATATTAAGTTTTAATAAAACACTTGCGAGTGAATTAATAAATTGCATGTAATGTTTAAGTTGATCAGACCAACATTTCTTTGCTTTATACACCACTGATAAATGTTCTGTCCCTATCACTACAAACTGCCGAGCCAGAAAATCTATATAATTGCAGTAACTACGCCCTCTCGACGGTAATAGATACCCTCACATAGTACCACAGTCAGACACTAGACCAGCAGAAACGTTTTGTCAAGTCAGGGTACAATGTGCTCCGTAAACGATGGAGGAGTCTTAAGGAATTAAAAAAAAAAACGTATGAATGATTTGCTTGTCGTAGATGATGTTTATAAGAGATTCAAAGAAGAGAACGTTTTTCAAAGAAACACATTCATGTGAATCATTAACTTGTTGTGCTTGATGTTTATAAGAGATGTTCAAGGCAGAGAACGGTATTGACAGGAAATTTATTGTCTGCAGAAAGAAAAAAGAATTCGTGTGGCTTTGATTTACGATCAGAACATTTTGAGTTCGACATTAGCTGTAGTTTTTTTTTCCATATTCAAGAAAGAGTGCGTAAACAGCAGCCTGTGTTTTCAAAAGGTGGCATTATTTATTATCGTTTGAATGTGGTTCTGTAAACTGCAATGAACTTTAATGAATTACAAACAAGATTTCTTCAAATAATTAATTTGTATTGAAAAGATTTTGGTCTGAAGTTAAAATGAAAATAATGGGATTTTCCCCCTGAATCCACAATTTGTGTAGTATTGACAGTATCCTGTCATCGTCCCTAATAGATTCAATACGATACATGATGGGCGTAGGCTGCAAGCCCAGACAACATGATCAACTTCTAATGCCAAAGCCAAGCATAACATACAGACATCCACCCACCACAACACAACCATTCCACAGCCTCCCAAAACATACAGACATACACACACCACAACATACACATACCACAGCCTCCCAAAACATACAAACATTCACACACACTACACAAGCATACCACAGCCTCCCAAAACATACAGACATACACACACCACAACATACACATACCACAGCCTCTCAAAACATACAGACATTCACAAACCACCAACAAAAACATACCACAGCCTCCAAAAATATACAGACATTCCCACACCACAACAAAAACATACCACACCCTCACAAAACATACAAACATTCACAAACAACAACACAAACATACCACAGCCTCCAAAGCATACAGCATCACACCCACAAACGTACACACCACACAACACAAACATACCACAGCCCCCAAAAACATACAGACGTACACACAACAACAAAACCATACCACAGCCTCCCGAAACATACAGACATTCACACACCACACAGCACACACATACCACAGCCTCCCGAAACATACAGACATTCACATACCACAACACAAACATACCGCAGCCTCCCAAATCATACAAACATTCACACATAACAACAAAAACATACCACAGCCTCCAAAACATACAGACATCACACACACACAACACATACCACAGCCCCAAAAACATACAGACACACAAACAACAACACAAACATACCACAGCCTCCCAAAACATACAGACATTCACACACCACAACACAAATATACCACAGCCTCCCAAAACATACAGACATTCACACACACACACAACACAAATATACCACAGCCTCCCAAAACATACAGACATTCACACACACAACACAAATATACCACAGCCTCCCAAAACATACAGACATACACACACACAACACACACATACCACAGCCTCCTAAAACATACAGACGTACACACCACACAACACAAACATACCACAGCCCCCAAAAACATACAGACGTACACACAACAACAAAACCATACCACAGCCTCCCGAAACATACAGACATTCACACACCACACAGCACACACATACCACACGCCTCCCGAAACATACAGACATTCACATACCACGACACAAACATACCGCAGCCTCCCAAATCATACAAACATTCACACATAACAACAAAAACATACCACAGCCTCCCGAAACATACAGACATTCACACACCACGACACAAACATACCACAGCCTCCCAAAACATACAAACATCCACACACCAAAACACGACCGTACCACATTCCCCCAACACATACAGACATACACACACACACAACACAAACATACCACAGCCTCCCAAAACATACAGACATACACACACCACAACATACACATACCACAGCCTCCCAAAACATACAGACATTCACACACCATAACAAAAACATACCACAGCCTTCCTAAACATACACACATTCACACACCACAACAAAAACATACCACACCCTCCCAAAACATACAAACATTCACAAACAACAACACAAACATACCACAGCCTCCCAAAACATACAGACATTCACACACACAACACAAATATACCACAGACTCCCAAAACATACAGACATACACACACCACAACCAAATCATACCACAGCCTCCCAAAACATGCAGACATTCACACTCCATAACAAAAACATACCAGCCTCCTTAAACATACAGACATTCACACACCATAACAAAAACATACCACAGCCTCCCTAAACATACAGACATTCACACACCACAACAAAAACATACACAGCCTCCCAAAACATACAAACATTCACACACCACAACAAAAACATACCACAATCTCCCAAAACATACAGACATTCACACACCACGACACAAACATACCTAGCCTCCCCAAACCTACAGGCATTCACACAGCACAACAAAAACATACCACAGCCTCCCTAAACATACAGACATTCACACACCATAACAAAAACATACCACAGCCTCCCTAAACATAAGACATTCACACACCACTACAAAAACATACACAGCCTCCCAAAACATACAAACATTCACACAGCACAACAAAAACATAACACACCCTCCCAAAACATACAAACATTCACAAACAACAACACAAACATACCACAGCCTCCCAAAACATACAGACATTCACACACCACGACACAAACATACCATAGCCTCCCCAAACACACAGACATCCACACACCACGACACAAACATACCATAGGCTCCCCAAACACACAGACATCCACACACCACGACACAAACATACCATAGCCTCCTCAAACATACAGGCATACACACCACGCAACACACACATACCACAGCCTCCCAAAACATACAGACATTCACACACCATAACAAAAACATACCACAGCCTCCCTAAACATACAGACATTCACACACCACTACAAAAACATACACAGCCTCCCAAAACATACAGACATTCACACAGCACAACAAAAACATAACACACCCTCCCAAAACATACAAACATTCACAAACAACACAAACATACCACAGCCTCCCAAAACATACAGACATTCACACACCACGACACAAACATACCATAGCCTCCCCAAACACACAGACATCCACACACCACGACACAAACATACCATAGCCTCCCCAAACCTACAGGCATACACACCAAGCAACACACACATACCACAGCCTCCCAAAACATATAAACATTCACACACCACAACACAAACATACCACAGCCTCCCGAAACATACAAACATTCACACACCACAACACAAACATACCACAGCCTCCCAAAACATACAAACATCTACACACCACGACACAAACATATCACAGCCTCCCCAAACATACAAACATCCACACACCAAAACACGACCATACCTACATTCTCCCAAAACATACAGACATTCACACACCACAACACATTATACTACAACCTCCAAGTCATATAGACTTACATACACCACAACACAAACATACCACAGCCACCAAAAACATACAGACATTCACACACCACAACAAAAATATACCAAAGCCTCCCAAAAAATACGGACATTTACACCATAACAAAAACATAAGACACCCTCCCAAAACATACAGACATTCACACACACAACACGAACATACAACAGACTCCCAAAACATACATACATCAACACACAACAACACAAATATACCGCAGTATTCCAAAACATACAGATATACATACATCACAACACAAACATACCACAGCCTCCCAAAACATACAGACATACTACCAACAACACAAACATATCAAAAATATATATAAACATACCTCCAAAATATACCGAAATCCAAAAACCGCAACACAAACATACCACAGCCTCCCAAAACAAATCAGAGATATGCTTATTTTTATTGAAATCTACGCACACCTACACACCTACCAGATAAACTGACTAAAACGATATCTTAATAGAGATTAAGTAGGTGTCTGGAATTATACTGCAATATAAATACTGACAGTACGCGTCGGTACACAGACTTATTTTATTCATGAAGGGCGGCCATTTTGAATATCACGATTTCTCCATGGTATTAAAGGCGTATTATTAGAATTAATCGATTCGCTACTACTGCATCTGAACATAAAAATAACCAATATCTTTGCATTTCGTAGATGAAGAAGATTTCTCCAAGGATGTATAAAATGGTTGCGTAACGTATTCTATCCCATTAACAGTCTGAGGCTGACGTTTACCACGATATAGCCCACCCACTTCTACATACAGTATAGAAAGGTGTGGTCTTTTATAAATTTATGTTTTCTTCTAAATTGCAGATTTAGAGCTATTTTATTTTGAAATTGAGTACAAAGCTCTGATATAGAACAGCAATTTTGTTTTAATTTTGAACAAAGAACAAAACATTCTAATTTTTTGAGGGAAATGATTCTAAACAATATACAATTGCAGCAAATCGTGTTTTTCCCTTCAGTGGTCATTTAAGAATATTTTATTGTAGTATTACAATTGAGATTGGGCAACATGCTATGCTTATATTAGGGGCCGCGGTGGCCGAGTGGTTAAGATGTCCCGACATATTACCACAAGCCCTCCACCTCTGGGATGCGGGTTCGAATCCCATGTGGGGCAGTTGCCAGGTACTGACCGCTGGTCGGTGGTTTTTCTCCGGGTACTCCGGCTTTCCTCCACCAACAAACCTGGCACGTCCTTACATGACCCTGGCTGTTAATAGGACATAAAAATAAAACAAACCAAAAAAATGCCTATATTAGCCCTCTCCGCGGTAGCTACATGAATAACAGTACAATACATAAAATCCATCAATAGAAATAGCATCTCGTTAACAGAAATTACAAATAATATAGGAGAATCTCATAAGCTTAAAATAAAGCAAAAGAAATTATTGTCAGATAAGTATCACATTTTTTACAATATGTTAAGGATGCTCCACCACCAACAAGGAATAAACAAATAATGTAATAGATTTTATATTTTTATTTAGAAGTAGAAAAGAAGTTAAGACTTTCTGTAGAAAACATCAATTCGTTTGCTCATGTATTTGAGTGGTGCGGTACCTTGTCGTATAAATCAGGTTACAATTTTGTTTTGTAGTGAGAGGTGTAATATACATGTAATTATCAGGTCTGGCGATATGACTGTGTTGTCTGTTTAGTGACCACCTTTTTGTCATTAAGTAGACACCAAAGCCCGTGAATATTAGCCTTCGGATAATACCACAAATGATGTGAATATTTCTATTAGAACGAGAGTGGTCATTGACAGGAAAAGCATGCGGTTTGAGTTTTAGATCAACCCACTCTCACAGACTGTTTCACATGTCGTTCACTTTATCATACACAATTTTTTCTGTGAAAAAAAAATCATAAAAAAAGTTTATCATAAGGTTACTCCTGTGAGATGGTATTCATTACATTATGAATATCCAAAACTTATGTATGAACTTTTAAGTCTATGGTGACTGAGTTTCATGGGTTTCGTAATAGGCAGTTCGGCCCACCTTCACGGCCCGCTTCACTCATCACACTCACTTTACCGTACACGACTGTTTTTTAAGATTTTTTACACGAAGTAGTGATTTTTTCTGCTCAAAAGACAATGTACATATGTATTTTTAGAGGTTTTGCAAGTAAGTTATATCTTAGATATGCTCTATTTTTCCACTTTTCCCACTGAGTGATACTTGATCACGTGATATATATATATATATATCATTCCATTTTTAGAAAACAACAACACAAACATATCAAAAATATATATATATATATTTTTAGAAAACATTGAGTCAATATGCTTTATTTTCTTATCATATGTTAAAGGAACTGACTACTTTATGTAATAAGCATTCTACCAAGACGGTATAACACTCGGAAGTTGTAATTATTACATACTGATTAATTTTATTTCAATGCGGTGTGCTGCTCGGTGTCTTCGATGGTATAATCCAGTGTGACAGCACAATACACAGAATAAAAGATTACAAGTAGACACAAAAACGAACCTACGGCAGGCTCCCAAAGCATACATATATTCATACAAGCAACACATTACCTTTAAAGGCCGTCCTTACATTTTTCTGGTTGCTAATAAAACGTTTAGCCCAATCATTTGTTTGTTTGTTTGATTAATTAACGTCCTATTAACAGCTATGGTCATGTAAGGACGGCCTCCCATGTATGCGGTGTGTTGCGTGTATGTTGTGCGAGGTGCGTGTTTCGGGAGACTGCGGTATATTCATGTTGTGTCTTCTTGTATAGTGGAACTTTTGCCCTTTTTATAGTGCTATATCACTGGAGCATGCCGCCGAAGACACCAAGCAACACACCCCACCCGGTCACATTATACTGACAACGGGCGAACCAGTCGTCCCACTCATTTTTTGCTGAGCGCTAGGCAGGAGCAGAAACTACCACTTTTATAGACTTTGGTGTGTCTCGGCCAGGGGACAGAACCCAGAGCCTTCCTCACAGGGGCGAACGCTCAACTCAAGGCCAAAAGTGAGGCGGTGCCAAGGGAGGCATTAGGAAGGCGAAACGATCATTAATGTGCGTGAAAAATCAAATTTCATCAATGTGGTGTTTCGTGCTTCTTCCTTCCGTTAGTAAATCTGATTATGTCACGCAGTCTATGAAACATCGTTATAAATGTCCTTTGTTGTTGTTACTCGTACTAATGCTAGAGGGAAAACAATTTTAAATTGACCTTTTTGCATCTGATTGACTTTTCGCGTTAGTCTGATCGGCCCTTTTTCATACCATGGCTATGACCATATGACCTGATTAACACGTAGTTTTGTTTTACAGAATGTTTGTTTGTGGGGCTTTTGGAGGAAAGTATGGAAGCACACCAATTAGGGGTTTAGTGTATGTGAACAGCCTTGCTACACCACGTCTGCACAACACTCTCTATTTACAGTTAAAACAACACATTTAAAAAGGACGTCCAAACGTATCAAATTTCCAGCCGGGTGCTATAGTGGTATATTCTATAGAATTGTCTGGACAGTCGACCATTGTAATCTTTATGCCCCCGGGTAATATAGATTGATCAATTGTCTAGGAAAAACTAAATCTCTTTGGCCCTGAGATGTAGTGCGGTCTGGCATGGCCATATGACACCTGGAGGTATTAAAAGCTTTAAATTTACATTTGCATTGCAGTCCCACTATTTAACCTTACCTAGCGCTGTTGGCAGTCATATAAAATATGAATTTCAATCGTTTGTTATGACGTCATTATCATTGTGACGTCACAATTGTTGTGTCAGCGATTACGGAAAAGGACTGTTCAAATGGCTGTTCCATGTCGATAACGAATAATTAATTCATTAAAGATGCAAAATCCCTTGTAATTTCAACAAAAATTGTAACCAAATGTAAATATAAGCAATGAACGTCTTTCAGTTGGCATTTATATTGGCTATGAATGCCAACTGAGACACGTTCAGTGACTAAATATATACACTATCACACGCTTCCTAGTGTGATAGTCCCCCATATATAATGATGTCAACCTTTGTTACATGTTGCTTAGGCTCGCACATACAGTCATCAGCCATAAACTTTTTTGTTTATTCAATAAAATAACGTCCTATAAACAGTCAGGTCATGTAAGGACAGCCTTCCATGTATGCAGCGTGTAGAGTGAATGAAGTGCGAGTGTGTGTTTTGGGAGACTGCAGTATATTCATGTTTTACTTCGTCTATAGTGGAACCATTGCCCTATATTTACACTTGCTAGGCTTGGTCACTATACGCTAATACTAGCCGATTTTGTTTACCATAACTGCATGGTAACATTGAACTTTGAACTTGCGTAAGGAAATGTTCTGTGCAACGTAAAAGGACTACTTTTTTTTAAAAGAAACACATGGCTTTGTTTACATTTTGACGCAACATTACGTGTATATGGTTGTTTTTCATAGAATTTTGGAAAAATGTAAACAATATATACATGTTTTATATTTATATATGATTCAAACAATTTTTAAATTAACAATTGTATAAAGAAACGGAAAAATATCCCGACCGGGGCGACGTGCTTTCATTTTTGTTAAAAATGATGGGTGTCAAATGTAAACATTACCTCTGTGCCTATGTTCGTCCTACGATCGAGCCTTTGGGGTGGACGGGTGTGAGACCCTCTGATAGAGGTCAGTTATAAACATATCCTCTTGTCTTTGTTCTTTGAGTATTTAATCATGTGTATTATAAAACATGCACCGCTAATAATCCACGTGTTTACAGTTCCGCGTCACCACAAATACATTGTATCCATCGAACACAAGTGAATTTGTTTCATCTATCGATGGCGATATGGATCTAAGCGTAGATTATATAATCACATGGCTCCCAAGGATGTAATATCGTCAAGTCAGACGACATCTCAAACACATTGAGCTACTTGAAAATCGGTATTTTGACAACTTGGGCAAACTAAAGTGTGTAAGCGTGCGTCAGCTTCGCCTCGCTGCACAATAACGGTCACCGAGTTCACACATGTGGCCGTGTACAAATTCTTTATGTTATTACGCTATATATTAACTTTTAGCAAAATTGAATATATATTTAAAGTTCTGATCTGATTGAATAAAATTATCTCTGAAATTTACTTTGTTTGTCATGTTTATTTTACACTAAAATATTGAACTTTTTTGTCGTCGCGGATGAATAATTCTACCTAACGTGAAGCGTCATCATTCGCTGTTCAATTGAGTAAGCTCCTCCCACTTTTGACCTACTTTTACTGAATAATTACGTCACTTTCAAATGACGATTTAATTGCATAAAATATAAATAAAAAGTCGTGTGAGTGTAAATATAGGGATTGGATTTCGTTTTTATGTTAACCATGCTTGTATGGAGCAATTCCTCTAAGAATATATTCAATATGGGGCGCTAACGCGCCCCATAGAATATATTCTTAGAGGAATTGCTCCATACAAGCATGGTTAACATAAAAACGAAATCCAATCCCTATTTATATAGTGCTATATCAGTGAATTATGCCGCCGTAGACACCACATTATTCTTCAAACAATGCTTTCTAGTTTTAAATGTTTACAAACATTCAAGAATGAGAACATGACGAGAAGGGAAGCTGAGCAATTAAACACCAAGAATAATTTGTCTGACCGCTATAAAATGTAGCAACCCAAATACTGATTATCACATGCGTGTTATGTGTTACGGTGTATGAATATTTGCATATTTTGCGGGTTTCCGGTATGTTTTTGTTGTGTCTCCATGTAATAGCAAAATTTTTAAACAATTTGAACAACCACAACCTTGTAGACTTCTGTAGAAAAGTCATAGAACAAATTTTCACAATCTATTAAATTACTGTAAATATTCCCTTATTAAGGCAACCAACTTTTAGTTTAAACTGAGTCCATCAATTAAGCGCAGTAATTACAATATGAGCGTAAACGTGCGCGTGCAAAATATTTCAGTTATCATTCACAAAAATCTGAATACCGCCGAAGATGTAGCTATCATTAATCGATGACCTCTGGTACCGTCCGATAGCTCCCTTTATGATCGGTTCAAGTGTATTGGATATAAAATTGCAACTGCAGACGTTTTAGCATAAACTTTCGACTGCCTCCTCCCGGTAATCTGGTAGCGTTTGTGATGATCTACAGTGATCGTTGACCAGTCGTTGTAGTCAAAGTAATGCAGGTTTGCTGTAACCCAGTCACGTGCTGTAATTCCGCAGTAAGTGGACTCGGGGGTATTACACAATTGCTCGTAAACTTCATTCTAATTGCATTATAAACTCATTTACTGTTTTCCGCACAAGGACACGGCACCGACATCAATCACATAGCAGAAATGGCGGGAATGGACTGTCGTCTGCTCAATGAGACATCGGAATTTGTTTAACAAATGTACGGATTTTATTTGCTGTGCTATTTTCAGATGGTCCCTGAGGAAATCAGTCTATTCAGCCGCCCTTGAAAACATAGCACCTTTCATCCTAACCATCCATTGTACCTCATCCTGCTTGTGTGTGTGGTGTGAGACTGGGGGCTATCATGCAGATTTCGGTCCCAAATAGGATGATGATTGTAATATCCATTGTCTTAAATCAAATGATAAAACACATGGCCTACCAGACAGTGACCTGTGTTCTCCAGCTTCTGTAGATATCTATAGAACCTATCCAATGACACCAATCGTTTTTGTTTCAGTTTTGAAGTGATTGGTAGGATGAATCGTCACACTCCATCACCATTCTTAATACGCTTTGTAGTCCGAGCCCACCTTTGTGACAGAATGAAATCAAACTTTATTTAAAAGTGCAATGTATCAATATAATACATTTGTGAAATACTATTTATTACTTCGTAAATCAAGTCAACAAATATACAGACACCCCAAGACATCGATAACAAGTCTGATTCGAAAATAGGCCGCTTTTGAAATTAAGCCTCAGGTTTCTTACAGCTTACAGTCAATCGTGTCATGAAAATATGTCGGTTTTGAAAAAAGGCCGCACTTCAAAGTACGCCTCGGATTCCTTCCAAGGAAATGAACAGCTAAACCCTTATTTTATTATATGCACAAATACATGCATATTTGTATTAATAATCATAAATATATCATGTACTTTTTAATAGTTTTTAATGTTTTAGATTAAATATTTTATTTAAATACCGATGGAAAGTTTTGAAAGTAAGCCAGTCTCAAAATAAATGACTTCGAAAATAAGACGGACTTGAAAATAGGCCGGTCATGAAAATAAGACTGGGATTTCCTACCCAAAAAATAGAATAAAAGCCGCAGCTTATTATCGACATTTTATGTTATTAACATCTCAATTGTTAGCTAATTCATAATTTCCTGACAAGTGATGTTCGCTTGCTATTAACTTTATATAATTAATGTCAACATAAGAAATTAATAAAAGGACAATGGTTACACTACGTGTTCTCTTCTCTATCCATTGCCGATGGGGGATTTATCATTCCGTAGGATTTTTATCAATATCAAATAATTTTATTTACAAAAGGGATTATAAATGCCGCATTTTCAATATAAGTCTCGCAATAATAGACCTTCTAATCCGCGGATATTGTTATGTCAATTCTTCAACATATTTACATAGCTGATATATCTCTGGCTGTAAATAGTACGTAGGCTTAATAAACCAAAGCAAAATTGCCAATGTATATTGACACATGATCACTATCGAAAATTTTACATTCAAACGATGTTCCTTGATTATATCATCAAACGGTTATCATTTGAGAATAATAACATTGAATAATGTCCTCCGTTATGTTGTTACATTTTAATAACATATTGGCTAGTACTCATAATGCGAAATGGTTGATAATTTGCCTTTAAGAAGACGAACTCCCACTTGTGTAACGCTGTGACAGTAATCTATGACTAATTAGATAATCTATTCATTTGTGATTGTCTAGCTCCCTAAAGAGTACACTGCATCATCGATTACTGTAGACAGAACAACTGTTAGTGGGATGTGTTTTTCCCTGTGACAGAATCATTTGTATTAATTACCGCCTAGAATCGCTAAGCTCCCGCAGGGGAATAGATGCTATAACTTTCAATTAGTATCCGACTTAAGATTCTTTCTCTACTGTTTGATCGGAAGTCACTGATAGAAGAGTTTTACTGGTGTGTGAACATGTTATTATTGGTACTGAACCAGGTTTGTGAGAATTTATAATTGTTACAGACGTGTATTGAGCGATGGCCAAATGGTTAAGACGTATCGATTTATTACAACAATGCCTCTACCTCTGGGTCGCGGATACGATTGCAATGTTGGGGCAGTTGCCAGGTGCATATCGCTGGTCGGTGATCTTTCTCCGATTATCCCGGCTTTCCTCCACAAACAAACCAGGCACGTCCTAACATGACCCCGTTAATAGAACGTTAATCTAATAAAACCCAAACCCAAAACTGGTACTGAACTTCGCTTGTTATCCGCATACTTAGCCTCGGTTGGTGACGTACAAAGGATGTTACCTTCTATAATGAATATTGGAGTACTTTTGGATTATACTGGATAATTTCAGTAATAGCACGAAGTTATTGCTCAAATTGTATTTAACCATTCAATTTTATTATGTCAATATTATTATGTTTTATTATTGCTCGATTTGAATATACCGGCTACACGGCGGAGAATCATTCTATGTGTTTTAAGATTCCAAATGCAGAAAAAACGTCTATCAGGGGATTCATTCTATTGTTTCAAAAATGTCTCGTAAAAGATACCTTTATGTCAGTCTAAGCAATTTAATTAATTCTTTATTAATGATTTATTGTATTAGTACCTCTTCCCCACTTCGTAAGATGCTACTGATATTCGCATATAGCGATGCTGACCAGGTAAGGTTAAGTTTGCTTGTCATCTCAATTTTTAATGCCATCAGATAAAAACGTTTTAGACTGAGAGTATTAGAATTAGAAACATTAAATTATGGTTTAAGACTGAGAATATTACGTTTAGAATTAGAAACATTAAATTGTGTTTGATGTTCTATCAAAGGATTCTTCTGTTTAAAACAATGTCTCTCAAAAGATAATTTTTCATATGTCTAAGCAAGCTTTTGTTTGTTTGATTTATTAACGTCCTATTAACAGCTATGGTCATGTAAGGACGACCTCCCATGTATGCGGTGTGTTACGTGTATGTTGTGCGAGGTGAGTGTACTGGGAGACTGCGGTATGTTTGTGTTGTGTCTTCTTGTAAAGTGGAACTGTTGCCCTTTTTATAGTGCTATATCACTGGAGCATGCCGCCGAAGACACCAAGCAACACACCCCACCCGGTCACATTATACTGACAACGGGCGAACCACTCGTCCCACTCCCTGTATTTTTTACGCCCTACCTGCAGGGCAAAAGCAAGCCAATTCATTCATTATTATTTTGAGTTAGTACGTTTTCCCGACTTTGTAAGATGCTACTGTAATAAGCAGAAGGTACACTGTGAGTTCCGACACAGGGCTGAGTGAAATCGAAATTAAGATGTGTTAGTTATTGACACGAATAAACATATACGGATTGTCATAGTCGTTTGTGTTATTTTTTATTTACCACAGATCTTCAAATAATTGATATAAATAAATAAAAATATCCAGTAAAAAGTTTAAATTGCCTACGCTAAAATCCTGACATGTACCTTAGGATTCGGTTTATGGAACCCCGTTTTTATCGCTATAATTCTCTCTCATTTTTGCCATCATTTAGCAACAATGTCATTATATCCTAATAGCCGTAAAAGATGTGTAATACAAGTATAGTAGGTTTTAATTGTAAATAGTGATACGGTCGCCTTCTAGCTTTACTTCAGTTACTTTGTAGAGCAGCAGACCAGTAAATCCGGGGTCGCGGGTTCGAGCCGGCTGGTGGGACACTACTATCGCCCTGTTACACAAGAATACAATAACTAGTATGTTTTTTTTCTCGATAATGTCATTTCCGATTGACGTTGAAGCTCTACAGATAACTTACAGCTTTCCAAAATTAAAAGCTTACCGATGATACTGTTATATAGTAGTGCTTTCTTAATATCTGCAGTGCTACTACCCAGGGATTTTTCATGCACTCAAAGTTTTCAAAGTGTGTAAGACTTTAGGAAATGGTAACTGTCTTTACAATGAAGTTTCAATTATATTGGTTTGGGGATGAAGCGATGTCATTAAACCTTCGTATATTGACAGCTTTTGAGTTGTACCAGAATGCCGCTTAATATGCCACCCATGAAAATGCCAGACAGGCACCCACCTATCGATATTTCATGACTACTGTCCCAATGAATGCGTTTGTGATGATATTACCAAGTGGTGAAATAAAAGGTACATAGGAAAACAGTGTGATTCTTGAGGCGATTGAAACGTGCACTGACAGAAAATGGTCGAGTCTTCTTCACATCATGGCATAGTCTACTGTACTAGGAGTTCCGATATGTTCGTGTTGTGTCTTCTTGTATAGTGGAACTGTTGCCCTTTTTATAGTGCTATATCACTGAAGCATGCCGCCGAAGACAACAAGCAACACACCCCACCCGGTCACATTATACTGACAACGGGCGAACCAGTCGTCCCACTCCCTGTATGCTGAACGCTAAGCAGGAGCAGAAACTACCACTTTTGAAACGTGCACTGACAGAAAATGGTCGAGTCTTCTTCACATCATGGCATAGTCTACTGTACTAGGGTATTTGCCCCCTGTTTAACGGAGTGATGAATCCCGTAGAACAGTAAGAAACGTGTACACGAACGAATAGGCCGGGATCTAGGGGGGTCTACGTGCACCCCCCCCCCCCCCCCCCCACAACTTAACGAACCAATGTTTTTCTGAAGCCTTATGACCCACTGATAACGCAATCGAGAGGTAACATTGTAAAAACTGGGATGAAATTCCAGTTATGACGTCATCAAGATGGCCGCCATCTCGAATTTCACTAAAGATTGAAAATTAGTCATAACATTGACATTTTTCAACCGAAGAAGACAATCGAGGCATCAAAATGACCACAATAGAACATCAAATATATATCAGGACCATATAATCCAATATATGTAGTTATTTCTAGGCAGGAAATGAAAAAATCGGATTTTGAGCTCAAAAATGGTAATTTTTAAGCAAATTTTATATATTTAGCTTAACGCAGCAAAAATGTTTGCCAACAGCAAACAAATATATCTAATAAGGTATTTGACCTCTTATCAATCAGTTAAAAAAACAATGTTAACATTGTATAAGCTCCGGTTATGAGGTCATCAAGATGGCCGCCATCTCGAATTTAACTAACAATTGAAAAATAGTCATAACATTAACATTTTTCAACCGAAGTAGACAAATGAGGTATCAAATTGATCATAATAGAACAACAAATTCATATCGGGACCACATAATTCAATATATGTAGTGATTTCTAGGTAGGAAATGAAAAGATCTGATTTTAAGCTCAAAAATCATAATTCTTTAGCAAATTTTTCATATTTAGCTTGACGCAGCAAAAATATTTACCAACAGCAAGCTATTATTCGTAAACAGTTATTTGACTTCTAATCACTCAGTAAAACAATAAAATATATAGAGATACATAAAAGAATTATTCTTATACCATCATTAAGTTTACAAAACATCACCGGCTGCGTACACTGGGTATATGCTATTTTTCTAACTCCAAACCGATGACACTACAGTTTCCTGGTGTATTAAAAGTTCCTTAAATACGTTTGACTATTGGCGATTTATAGGTAGGAAACATGAATGTAAACTTGACAGAATATCTAGGTAGGACAAGTCACAGTTTCGTTTTTTCCTATGCATAGTATAAGCAAAATGTCAGATGGTTACCACAATGTCACATATTTCTTTCACTGGTTCTCAATTATAACCATTATCATTGTGAGTGCTTTCCCGCCTCACTGCACTATCCTCTGACGTGACTCGGCATGTCAGGTAGCTGGTACATGCAGTCCGAATCAGAGTAATCGAGATATCAGTATCCAATTCGTTGAAAGCCAGAGCGTCGTCTTTGATGTCGATGAGCTGATGTGACACTACATTACCAGTGGTGTTCTAGCCTGTCATCTTTCATGACCCATCCATTGCCAGAGTTTATATCAGGAACAACAGGTTCAGAGATGTGGGATCTCCTTCAGATTCTAACATATCGTATATGCTGTTTGCAGACTTCTCAGGAATTTACACCAGATCCAGATTCTTCGAATGGTGGAATGATTCAAGCACCATTCATCAAACTTGTGGACACTCGTGCGACTATAGACGGCTCAGGTGATATCCTCGAGGTCTTTAATGAGGTCATAAATGTTAAATGTTTTTCATTGGTCAGACTTTCCTTAGTCCCTTGAAGGTACTGGTTGTGTCGCATCTGGTGTATGCGTGGATACACTATTGAAAACTCTCCAGAAAAAAGTTTTCTGCAGTGCTCTCCAGACTTGGCAAAGAGAGGAACTTCATTGTAGACCTCATTTATGACCTCATAGAATTCACCTGTGCCATCTATGGTCACTTAGGGTTCACAAGAATGAGGAATTGTGCTTTATACGAATTAAGGAGAAGCAACGCAACCCTTCGCAGGATGTGGCTCTGGCGTCTTTTCATCCTACCGGAGAGGTCTGGAACATCATATACGATATGTGAATCACTTGGTTGAAAACAGGATGAGCTCCCCCATCCGCGAACCCGATGTTCTTGATGTTACCTCTGACCATGGACGGTTGACAAGTTAGAACCACGATGGTAAACCGGTAATGTAATGTCATATCAGCTCATCAGCTCATCGACACTCTGGCGAGAAAGCACGCACAACGATAATGCTTATCATTAAGAACTATTGAAAGAAATATGTGATACTGCAGTAACTATCTGACATTCCCTTAGGTTATACACAGAAAAATAAGGTTAACAGTGGATGCGCTATTTCTAAAAAAAACAAATTTCGGAAAGTGTGGTGGCATTAACGGAAACAAATGCTTTCTTCAGTTTTAATTTGATACCCTATTAGTTGGCGTTGTGCTGTAAAAATTCATTTTCAGACGCTTCTAGTCTACAAACTTTCGAACATGAAAATGGATTATGTTAGGAAATTGTCAAGTCCCACATAGATATTAAGCCAACTTAAAATTTAAATGTGTTAAGATATGAATCGTCAATTGCCAATGTTATCTTCAGGAAATTCTAAGACATCCGGAAACTGAAGTGTCAGCGGTTTGGAAAAAACAGCAATCATATACCCTGTATACGCACCCGGTGATGTTTTGTAAACCAAATGATGGTATAACAATAATTCTCTTTTGCATTTCTATATATTTTTGTTGTTGTTGTATTTACTAATTGATAAGAGGTCAAATAACTGATTACGAATAATAGTTTCTTGTTGGGAAACAATTATAGCTGCATCAAGCCAAACATGAAAAATTTGCTAAAATATTACCATTTTTGAGCTTAAAATTTTATTTTTTTTCATTTCCTGCGTACACATCACTATTTATATAGGATTATTTGGTCCTTATACGTATTTATTGTTCGATTGTGGTAATTTTGATACCTCATTTGTCTACTTCGGTTGAAAAATGTCAATGTTAGGACTATTTTTCAATCTTCAGTGAAATTCGAGATGGCGGCCATCTTGATGACGTCATAACCGGAAGTTCATCCCAGTTTATACAATGCTACCTCTGGATTTCGTTATGAGTGGGCCATAAGGCTTCAGAAAAACATTGGTTCGTTAAGTTGTAGGGGGGTGCTCGTGGACCCCCCTAGATCCCGGCCTAGAACTCAGTTGATCAACTTGCTACACCATGTGGACCTGGGACAGCGGTTTAGACAATTGTGAGGGAAGTGTTTTCGAACTGAACCATTTCGTGTCAATAGACTTCAACATCACGAATTTGAACACACTAAAGAGCATGGGAGTGACAAACGTATATTATCGAACAGTCAAAAAAAGCAAATGAACGAGTCCAAACCCGCCGCTTTGTCACCCAAACGCCAAATGACTATGATATGCAACCAAACCAAGATCAGTTCGTTTTTCACGAAACCTTTAACTAAAGATGAACCGGATAAAACTAAGGTAACATCGGGGAATGCCACAGCCGCAGTCAACACGTTTGACGAGGAGAAACATGAAAATGTGTACAGTGATTAAGAGGATCGTGTTGAAAGTGAAAGAACTCCAATGATCTCAGTCTGTACATCTCAGTGTTGCTCCGGCGACAAACCGTTTCAACCAACAGAGATGGAAATACTGAAACAGATATCAGTCTAGAGAAAAATGAAAAACAAGATGGTAACCAGACATGTACAAAGTCCTGGTTTTTGAATGTTTCCATGGCTTACGCTTTGCGTTGAAAGAAAAAGGGCGTTCTGCTTTACATGTAAGAAAGTCTATCTTGAAAATACAAACTTCTCTAGGATGGCTTTGGAAATTGGAAAAAAAGCCGTCTCGAAATTCAAAGAGTATGGAAAATCCGGATGCCATAGTTTGTTTGTTTGTTTGATTAATTAACGTCATATTAACAGCTATGGTCATGTAAGGAAGGCCTCCCATGTATGCGGTGTGTTGCGTGTATGTTGTGCGAGGTGCGTGTTTCGGGAGACTGCGGTATATTCACGTTGTGTCTTCTTGTATAGTGGAACTTTTGCCCTTTTTATAGTGCTATATCACTGAAGCATGCCGCCGAAGACACCAAGCAACACAACCCACCCGGTCACATTATACTGACAACGGGCGAACCAGTCGTCCCACTCCCTTTTTGCTGAGCGCTAAGCAGGAACAGAAACTACCACTTTTACAGACTTTTTGCAGAGCCTTCCTCACAGGGGCGAACGCTCCACTCAAGGCCAAAAGTGAGGCGGTGCCAAGGGAGGCATTAGGAAGGATAAAGTCAGTAAGGAAGAATAGAAAAGATAAGATCCTAAATTTAGTCGCCTTTTACGATCATGCAATAGGGGCAGTAGGTACAATTCTAACGCCCTACCTGCAGGGCCATAGTGAAGAAGAGGAAAAGGCTAGAGAAGGAGCCAATACAATTCCTAATCTGTTAAAAACACAGCAGACAAAGGACCAGAAAATGCGAAAACAATGCCTGTAGATACAGCTATCGTCCATTATAAATCTTCTTGAACAGGGACTACCTGATATACGGAAAGCGAAGTGGTTCACAGTGATGGCAGACGAAAGTATCGATATAACGAACAAAGAACAATTGGCCGTATGTGTGCGATGGGTAGACGACAAATATGCCGTTCACGAAGACTTTTTGCTTATACCACTAGTGCTGTTATTACTGCCGGTCTCAAAGATGTCCTGATCAGATGTTCTCTACCACTTGAGCTATGTCGCGGACATGCCTATGGTGGAACAGTAAACATGATGGGGCACATAACTGGTGTAGCAACAGTAGTTCAGAATGGGTTTCCGGCTGCACTTAGTGTCCATTGCCTAGCACACTGCATCAACCTATGCCTACAGGATGTCACAAAGAAATGTAAACCGATCAGAGATGCACTCGATTTGATATTGGAAGTTTAAAAACTGATCAAGTATTCCCCAAAACGCGAAGTTCTATTCCTTGAACATAAAAGTGAAACATTACCAGTTGCACCGAATCTTCGACCACTTTGTCTTACTAGATGGGCAGCTCGCAGGGGTTCAATAGACGCAATTACGCAACCCTCTTGGACGTTCTGCACCAAATAAATACATCGACCTCCGATGAATATTCAAGACGAGCAGGTGGACAGGCGGCGATGATGGAAAAGTTCAGCACATTTTTCATTTTGCAGTTATCCTAACTTTTGTTTGGTGCTGGGGAGCAATTGTCAATCTCTGTATATGGTGTTATGACATCAGTTCAAGCCGTACAGAAAGCTGCCGAGAAAACCAAGCTATTCTACGAAAGCCAGCGGCAAGACACAGCGAATGATACGTTTTACGAGTCGGTGTGTGAAGAGGCGAAGGAGCTGACCGACAGGCCTACACTTCCCAGATATAAGCGGATACCAAAGAAAACTGAAGAAGGTGAACCAGAATCACACAGATTTCAAACTCCAAAAGAATTCTTTAGGCAGTAATATAAAGAGTGTATTGATTCAGTCAAGGAACAGATTGAAAAACGATTCCAACAGAGGAATATGGATGTCGTCAAAGACATCGAATCTGTTCTGGTCCGAATCAATCAAAGAAATTTACAGCACCGATATTTCCATGGAACGACTGGAGATTCAGCTGGAAAGGTGAAACGGATAACTAGTGTTGACACCATGTCCCAATTCATGTCTGAAAGTGAATCACTCCAGCGACTCATGTCCGAAGTCGATAAACTGGTGAGGCTATATCTGTCGATACCGGTAACAACTGCAACACCAGAGCGATCGGTTTCATCACTGAGGTGAATAAATAACCACCTTTGCGGAACAATGATCCAAGAAAGACTGAATAACTTCATGGTTTGCTACGTTCACAATGATATTGCATCAAGTCTAGAAAAATCGCCAAATATTTTGCAAGTGAAAACTCGAGACGAAAAGGGCAATTTGGAGAGTTCATATAATTTGAACATAACATGTTGTTAAAGTTTTAAATAACGTTGAAAGTTAGAAAGTGGTGACTCTTTTAATTTTATAAAGTGGACAGAATAGGTAAATGACGAAGCTTAATCTCCGGTCTCAATTTAAATATTGACCTACATGGCGCTAACCTCAACTTTACTATGACACGCAACAGTTTAGCCAGTTAGTCATTTGTTGATTTTCTTTTTATGGACTCTTAATGCTAAAATCTTTGTTTTCTTTGTTTCATGAAAAAAATAAAACCTCGGTTTGAGATTATTGCGATATCTTCAAAACAATGCATTTCAAATTCATACATATGGACAGACAGATTAATGGATTATCGCAAAACTCTTAATTTGTATTATTCCGGATGATACGGATGCTTGAATTGTAAAGTTCATCTCAATCAAGATTGGGGGGTGGTTGGTGCGTGGTGCAACTAAAAGATTAAATATATCGAAAGGGCAGTGGTTAGAAAATATTGAGGACCTTTCTATAAAAAACTTCACTCATACTCGAAAGTTGCCAGTCGAAAGCAGCCATGGTTAACCGAACCTAGTTCGCCTTGGTTAACCCTATGTCAACCAAACACCACCAGAGGATCACAACTACATCATTGTTGTAAAGATGATATTTCCTATCCATAGTTCCATGCTGTTAGAACACATCCCATTTGCTTCCCCATCTACGTCACATAACAACACTATTTGCCTGCTAATTCCTGGTCAGGGTCGCGGACAGCGTTAGACACAGGATTTCACGGCCAGACAAAGTTGGTCACCACACGTCGACGAGTTAGTTGTTATACAGTACACATTTCATGTTCATTCTGTCTGTTATCTCCGACACAATGTAAACGTGTCAGCCTTGCCAGACAAAACAATTCTCCCTGGTCCTGAGATTAGCTTCTTAAGTACTCAAGCTTCCATCACGGACGAACGGGATAAACCCAATCCTCATTAGCTTTGTCAAGAGACTGTGCGGGTCTCTGTCTGAGGAAAGGTGTGTTAAGTATATATGTCAGTATTTCCGAGTAGGAACAATGTTAGCTACATCAATTTGAAACGCCATTTTGTTCCAGTATACATATACATTTAGATGTATTGTGCTATTTGGGCGAGACCACTCTTTCAAACTATTTCGTCACCTGAAATAAATTCACTTCCAAGATAACGAAAAGTTTATATGTACCAGCGACAGATAATAAATATAAAAGATAAAAACTATCGAATATATTTTTCTGTAATGAAATTGTTACACAACCAGTGAAAATTGTATGAGTGACCTTTCGATAACTAGTACGATGTGTACCCTGTCACCTTCATAAGTACACAGAGATGTAAAATTTTAACAATTGTCTTGAAAGGAAAATAAAAGGTTGATGTTCAGTGTCGATTTTGATATTCCATCATATTGCATCAAATTCCACTAGTGGTGTAACTATAGCATTACATCAACTATACTTTCCAACTTAACGGAAATGTTTAGAACAGCGAGTTGATAATTACACCAGCTGACTACCTATATTGGTAGCTATGGTAATATATATCGCTTTGTATATATCTCTTTTCCTTGATGCCGGTCGTTATGGTAACTACCAAGAAGCCATTATATTATTATATTATGCAGCCATTAGTGTATTGACATCTGTGTCCAAACTACGTGTCACTCTTCGTGTCCTCTTGGGAACAGGGCGCTGCTGACCACGAACTCTGCTCACTTTCTTATTACCATATGATTGACACTGGTACCGTATCGTCACACTATAAGCTGGCACTGCCAACTGATGTTCTAAAATGTAAATGAGAAATAAGTAACACCCGCGTATTATAAAGACTGGACCATTTGAACCTTTTAGGTTATATTGTCTCTTTTTCATATATTTTGTTGGTTTCTGTTTGGTATCTAAAAATAATTCATATAATATCTTTCTTGGTGGCTATTGCTGATTCTGATGGTGTAAAGAATATGCTCTCTGAAACAAAGCGATGTTAATAATGCTAGTCAACAAAATTTTGATTTATTTTAAGATTAACTTAACATAATCCGCCCAATATCTAATGATACCTCTGCATAACCACCCTTAAACATCAAATGCTTCATCGACGACAGTTTCCCACATATGTAAACCGATCAGGGATAAATAAAATTGTCTGACCGGTTGTCTTCCGGTGCCATTTCATGGCGTTCTTATCCTTTAAAACCTATTTTCCGCTTGTAAGATATTTCTGCTTCCCCTTTACGATTCCAAGATCACTCTGGAATCGTACATAATTCCTTCCTTAAATGAAAGCAAGTTTTATCGATTACACTTCGGTAGTAGTGTCCTCAAATTGCCCCGATCGCTATACGTTTCCCGCCATCACTAGAAATTACCTCCAAACCTTCGTGACAATTTCACAGTGGTAGTCTGCATAATTTGTCTTCTCGGTCGAAACGAGCGTACCGTTAACGACAATTACAGATTTCTAAACTCTTCACTACCCTGCAGAATAGGAAGCCCTTCCTCTAGTTTATAGCCATTTAAATGTTTCTAATAAAAGGAAAAGGCATGTAAAAAGCTTCCAAGCTTGGCCCAGTAATGCAATTTTCTAAGCAAAGAAATCGATTAATTGCAATTATCTAATTTAGATAAATGGTGCCGTGCGACCTCGGAAATTAGAGTGTCACGGGATTGTGGGTAGGATCATGCAGCGAGGTTAACGACGAGGAAATCAATGAAGGATACTTAGGGTTGGAGATAGATATACACGCATGGATACATGGCAAGGCGGTGTAAGCATAGCAAAAGGCATAGTAGTATCCATTCTGGTAGAGTTTTATATGTTTTATATCTCCTTTAGAACTCTCACTTTCTATTTTCTTATTTCGTTTTCTTTTTTAGATCTTTCTTGCTTTTTCATTTTCTTTTTTTCGATTTATATGTCCTGTAAGTAGGGCGTTAGGATTACACTTGCTGTCCCCATTGCATGATAGTTTTTTGTTTGTTTGTTTGTTTGATTTATTAACGTCCTATTAACAGCTATGGTCATGTAAAGACGGCCTCCGATGTATGCGGTGTGTTGCGTGTATGTTGGGCGAGGTGAGTGTACTGGGAGACTGCGGTATGTTCGTGTTGTGTATTCTTGTATAGTGGAACTGTTGCCCTTTTTATAGTGCTATATCACTGAAGCATGCCGCCAAAGACACCAAGCAACACACCCCACCCGGTCAAATTATACTGACAACGGGCGAACCAGTCGTCCCACTCCCTGTATGCTGAACGCTAAGCAAGAGCACAAACTACCACTTTTATATAGACTTTGGTGTGTCTCGGCCAGGGGACAGAACCCAGAGCCTTCCTCACAGAGGCGAACGCTCAACTCAAGGCCAAAAGTGAGGCGGTGCCAAGGGAGGCATTAGGAAAGATAAAGTCAGTTAGGAAGAAGAGAAAAGATAAGATCCTAAATTTAGTCGCCTTTTACGATCATGCAATAGGGGCAGCAGGTACAATTCTAACGCCCTACCTGCAGGGCCATGCATGATAGTAAAATGCGACTAAATTTAGGATCTTAATTTTTTTTCTTCCTTATTTACTTTCTTCTTCCTAACGTCTCCCTTGACACCACCACACTTCAGTTCTCTCCCCGATATACACCAAAATCTATAAAAGTGGTAGTTTCTGCTCCTGCTTAGTGCTCTGCATACCGGGCGTTGGACGACTTGTTCGCCCGTTGTCGGTATAATGTGACCGGGAGGGGTGTGTTCTTGGTGTCTTTGGCGGTATACTTCAGTGATATAGCATTATAAAGAAGACACAACATGAAAATATCGCAGCCTCCAAAACCATGAACCTGCACTGCATACACGCAACACACCTCATACATGGGAGGCCTTCCTTACATGACCCTGGTTGTTAATAGGACGTTAATTAATCAAACAAACGAAACAAACAAATTTCGTTTTATATTTTCTTTCTTATTTCTCTTTTTTTTCATTTTCTTTTCTTATGTTATTTCTTTATCTTAAATCTTTCTTGCTGATATCAAATTTAATTTTCCCTCATTCTTTAAATTTATTTCTTTTTTCCTGTATTGTCTTACCAAATTATAGCAGCGTTTCTAAATGTGGTCGCTACACTGTTAATACATTAGTGGTTATTTAAGTATATCATCTTGTTCCATAGGGCATTAAGCAAATTCAAAAACATTTATAATCAATAAAAAGGCTAAACATACAAACATCACAGATTACAGTCCCCCTACACATCCCGTTGACTGTTGAGTATAACTATGACTCAAGAGAGCAGAGTCGCCGCTTATTATACAGTTACCTGCATTAAATGAGGTACTTGGAGTTATTGTCTTTTCACACGACAATGTACCAATTTAACGTCACGTTTCCACTACTATGGTTGAATAACAGAACTGTCGTGAAATAAAAAAAAAGTAAATATTACAACGTCGTTTCAATGATCAAGATCAGCACGACCCCGGTCTATAGTCAGAATAATGAGAATTTATATTAACATAGATGATAATAATATGTATGTAGAAGCATGATTATGTATTTATGCAGCTCACACATCTCTGAATATATCATTCTACTCAACATGTGGCTTCAGCAACGGCTAGAATAGTATTTTATTTTAATGCAACTAAATTTGGATTATTTTTTTTATCTTTTATATTCCTACTCCAACGTTCTCTACTATGGCGTAGGTCTACCACTAATAGTAACCGTTTCTGTGCCTGCTTAGCGTTCAGTACAACAGGAACATCTGTGGAATGATAATAAGCAGTACTGATGTTGTTTAATATTTGTTATTTTCTGATTAACAGGTGTGGTATTATTGTAAGCGGTTACGTATTTTACTTTCTGTTCAACAGGTGTGGTATTATTATGAGTGGTACAAATAATGTTCTTTTCTATTCAAGGTATCATTGTGAGCGTTACTTTACTTTACATACTAGTGTATGTTACAGGCGTGGTATCATTGTGAGCGTTACTTTACACTCTTGTGTATGTTACAGGCGCGGTATCATTGTGAGCGTTACTTTACTTTACACCCTTGTGTATGTTACAGACGCGGTATCATTGTGAACGTTACTTTACACTCTAATGTATGTTACAGGCGCGGTATCATTGTGAACGTTACTTTACATACTTGTGTATGTTACAGGCGCGGTATTATTGTGAGCGTTACTTTACTTTATAAACTTGTGTATGTAACAGGCGCGGTATCTTTGTGAACGTTAATTTACTTTACAAACTTGTGTATGTTACAGGCGCTGTATCACTGTGATCGTTACTTTACTTTACATAATTGTGTACGTTACAGTCGCTGTATCATTGTGAACGTTACTTTACTTTACACCCTTGTGTATGTTACAGGCGCGTATATTGTGAGCGTTACTTTACTTATACTTGTGTATTAACGTTATATATGTGTAAACGTTACTTCACTTTACACACTTGTATATGTTATAGGCGCTGTATCATTGTGAGCGTTACTTTATTTACAAACTTGTATATTATAGGCGCTGTATCCTTGTGAGCGCTTACTTACTTTACTACAACTTGTATATGTAATAGGCGCGTGGCGCTGTATCATTGTGAGCGTTACTTTACTTTACACACTTGTATATGTTATAGGCGCTGTATCATTGTGAGCGTTACTTAATTTTACATATTTGTATATGTTATAGGCGCTGTATCATTGTGAGCGTGACTTTACTTTACATACTTTTGTATGTTACAGGTGCGGTATTATTGTGAGCGTTACTTTACTATACATACCTGTGTATGTTATAGGTGCGGTATCATTGTGAGCGTTACTTTACTTTACATACTTGTGTATGTTATAGGCGCTGTATTATTGTGAGCGTTACTGTACTTTACACATTTGTGTATGTTTTAGGTGCAGTATCATTGTGAGCGTTACTTTACTTTGCATACTTGTTTATGTTACAGGTGCGGTATAATTGTGAGCGTTACTTTACTTTACACACTTGTGTGTGTTATAGGTGCGGTATCATTGTGAGCGTTACTTTACTTTACACACTTGTGTATGTTACAGCCGCTGTATCATTGTGAGCGTTACTTTACTTTACACACTTGTGTATGTTACAGGCGCGGTATCATTGTGAGCGTTACTTTACTTTACACACCTGTGTATGTTACAGTCGCTGTATCATTGTGAGCGTTACTTTACTTTACATACTTGTGTATGTTACAGGCGCGGTATGACGGCACACTAGTCCTCCACTTGATGGCAGTACACAAGCATGCCAATGACGTTACCCCTGGATCTCCAGACGCAGATAGATCCCGGTAAGGTGACGGTACTTCCTCTTCTGGAACAAGCGCATCAACATACGTTCAATACACTTATTGGTCAAAATGGACTTCAATGATTTTATTTGAAAAAAAATTACCGTGTAGATTAACTGGCTGGTGGTTTCTTTTAAGTGGATCTTAAGTCTTTAAGTTAATGCAGCTACACTTCAAGTGATCCTATTGAGAGCAGGTTTTTTTCTCTCCATATACACATAGTTGTACTTGCCAGTAGTGTTATGTCAATCTACATTCGCCTTAACACCTCATCACTGTCTCTGGATATAGTACACTTATCTCCCCTCATTCGTCTATATGACAAAAATGCTATTAATGTTTTAGTGCTGCGACTTTATCTCATTAAACATGAAACATTAAACATTTTATTGTATATTTGAGCTATAACAAAATCATTTCAAAGCAGTAAATCAATACCTTTACGACATTTGTAAGACCAAAACAACAATTAAATGGGCAACTTGTACACTATCATAGATTGGCTCTTTGAAACTTTGCCTTGAGGCTAACGTTTCAGCGTGAACTGTATCAGCTGTATTCCAGTATTGGTATTTCCTCACTACTTGATATTTGAGAGTTGTCCTTTCATTTATATATTGCATTACGCATGCTTAAACGAAAGTTAGATTTTCTTATTTTATTAATTTTTTTATGTTAAGTCGTCTGCCCAAAGGATGCATCTCTGCATTTTTCTCTATGTTTGTTTGAATTGCTATGGTAATTTTAATTAACCTGACAAATGTCCATTAGTAGGTTGGCATCAGAAGTATCGGTCAACATTAAAACGTCAAACATCAACATCTTAACAGGACGTAACCAATTAACATCAAACATTTTTACAGATGCAGAAAATTAAAGTGATTCATCTAAACGTGAATAGAGCGACACTTGACCATCTTCTACAGGTCGTTAAACACCTTAAGTTGAAATCAAACATGTTTTGTTTAAAACCAATTTCTTCTTTTGTTCCTATAACCATATAGCCAGATCAATCTGTACTCGGTTTTTAAAAATATGTGATACACCAATGCCATTGATGTTTTCAATGCTGTCTCTATGTAAATGTTTTATAAAGGTTAAGTTCCCAGATAGCAAACCTTACTAATAAATTCTAGTTTGGATGAATTTATGTAAATGATGTTCAGCTTCAGGATATTTATACAATGTAGACAGATTTTTTTATCGAAATAAACAAATTCCTAAAATAACTTCAAATTTTATTTTTCTTCTCATATAGTTGCTTCACTGACTTTTTAGTATACCTATTTACCTGTAATTTACTTTCCTTGCTTTCATGAATGTTTTTAGATAGGTATTCAACTTTCGATGGCTAATTTAAACTTTCGGTAAAAAAATGATCGAATATTGTTACTTACATATATGTTAATAACGTGCATCTTTTTGTCAATTTCTCATACTTTTGAACTTCATTAAATGTTAAAGCTTAATTTACTGTTTATCAGATCTACTTGTAATTTACTTTTCGTTTCTTTTATTGTTCTGACTTTAGTTTAGCTGAGTTATGCTTTAGATAGCTCGAATTTTTTATAAGTTTTATTTGTACTAAAATATTTTCTTCTATATCAATTCCTGTTAATTTATAAAATATCTGTTCCTAATCTGATTCCCGGTAACTTTACCCCCAGACTGTCAGAGGATCCTGCAGCATTTACCTCAGATACAGGCGGACCTATGTGACAACGAAAACGACGCTTCACTCCTCAGGAAGTTCCTCCGCAGTAAAGATCTACAAGTCATGATGAAGGTATTACTTTGTCTGTTAAAACCTTTTTCAGCTTTTTGTTTTCTCTGATACGTGTGTATTTATTACGTTTTATGAGATAATATTAAAATGTAAAAAGCACACACATACACAAAAGAATCATAATAATTCTTATATAGTTTGCGCTCTAAGTGACGTGATTTCTACCCTTGGTTTTTGCCACTTAAAATTATGAAAATATGTTTATATTGAGAAATAGGATACCACATAGTTATGATAAGACCATGGAAATTGGAATACATGGAAAACCTGTAATATATTTAAAACAAATATTCCATGTATGAGTCGTATACAGGGAGTGGGACGACTGGTTTAAGCGTTGTCAGTGCTCCTGTGTCTATGGTGACATACTTCAGAGTGACAGCACTATGAAAATAGAGCATATTTTAACTATTACGAACATATCATAGTCTCCCAAAACACACTAGTAACACACTACACACACGGGAAATCGTCTTTAAATGACACTGGGTGTTAATATAATGCTTATCTAATCACACAACCGTGGTTAAGTCTATTGTAGTATGAACGCTACCTGGTTGCAGCTATATTATAAAACCTAGCGTGTGTAACGTGGATACGTAACAAAGCCATGTTTATCTCGTCAAATCTCATATAAGTACGTGCAATGTTGTTAGATTGGTTGGCACCAGATCAAATCGGCGGCATCATTTCCGGAAATGTACACGCAATCGACAGCTCAAATTCCTTCGCAATCAGTTTACAAAGGTCACAGACGAGAAACATCCGTGGCTCCAAACCATTGACTCTGTATTAACGAACAGTTATACATATTAAAACTCCAGCTCGTTATAAATCATACGCAGATTCACTTCCGTCATGTGTAGGCTACTGCCAGGATGTACAAACCAATATTACCATCTTAATCAATCTATTATTGCTAAAGAATAACAACAAACATCTCGTCAACAAAACATTGAAGAATTCGGTTGGATCATGTTTCAGAAAATAAACCAACGGAAACCTGCGTTACAAACTAGCGACGGATGTTTACTATATTTCTTTGTTGATATACTTATTTTTCTCTCACCATATAACTTGCTATCTGTTTATTTTACGTGACATCAAAACAAAAACACATTATTCAAATTGAAAGTAAACAAAAACAGAAATCGTGTTAGATAATATAATAGTAAATTTATTTTCTTCAAATAATACATTACTGAGTTAAGACAAAAAGTTAATAAATAAGCATAATAACTTGATATATATTTACGTCTTATTCAACATCTCGTGATATATAATTTGAAAATTAGAAAACACACACCATCAGACATTGAATAAAGATAAGAAGATATACGACATTTTCAGAGGTATGTCGTTATAATATCGTAAAACTGGAATTAAATGCTTCGCGATTTAAACGTCAACCAAAACAAAAACAAAAAATTCAGGCGGTTTTAAAATTTCGTGATTTAGCTTTAAGGATATTAGATAATTACATCAGAATTGTTCGTGGATCAAATTTTTGCGATCATAAAAATGTCCCGCGAAATCGCAAAATACCGGCCTTATAGTACAGCATGTTTAATTATTCAACTTTCCTTGTGGCGCCCATTTGGTGCCAGCATACCACCGCTGTCGATAGTCCATCATATTGTAGCGATCACACAATGATCTCACCGGCAGGGTCTAGACCCCCGATTCCGTTCCCTCGAGTGACTCATTACCGCTCGAATTGGCAGTTACTCTGGGAAACATCATACAGCGAGGTTCGATAGCGATATGACAATTCTGTATGAAACCCAAGATCGTTATTCCATTAATATTGGTTACCATAGAGACGTTTGACCCGAATTGTGCGCAGAAGGTTGACAGCTTAACAAAGGTTCCTTAGAAAAGGATGATACTGCCGGGGTTAGAGACCGGGCACGTCTGCCATTCCTTTACTCGTCAGATGAGGGAGGATTTATTTTTGAGTCATGACGTCTGGGTATATCATTGGATGTTTAGCTGAGTTGAAATCAGCGACGTCGGTTTAAAACTGTGATTTTGACACAACGTGATATGTGATACCTATTGGCATATATATGAAGGTTTGTTATGTATCTGTTGACAGTGATTCGTTGGTGAACAACATTGTTAGGAGTACAATTTCATCAGCTCTACTCTTAACATTGTTAGGTGTACAGTTTCATCAGCTCTACTCTTAACAACGTTAACGGAATGATTATTACAGATATATTAATATTTGTGTTATGTGCTTCCTCCGGGATGTATGAGACATCAACATCGTGTTGTAATCGGCTACTACAATGTGTACTACGTATAGTGCCGTATAACAGAACATATAAATTTGTATTTTTTTCGTGGTTGATATTAGATTGTGGGTATAAATAGTCTCGCTTAGCCGTTATATCAACAACGAACTATTTCGACAGGAAATTCACACCTAACAGTACATATTGCATATCATGTATTGTGTTTTAATAATTACATGAAGATAATATCTCAGAAACAAAAGTGACAAAGCAAAACAATTTTATGCCTGGGCATCGAACTACGCTACATAAAATTGACCGTCTTGCATATTACAGAGTTAGCTCCCTTGCGTTAGGTATCCATTGTGAATTTCACGTCATTTTCTCCTAAAAGTATAGTGTTACGCTCGCAAACACATGACGTCACAATCAATAGCTATTCACAAGGGCAGATAACTCTGTAATATGCAAAATACGGAATACTGATACATGTTAAACAAACATTAAGGAAAAGGTTTAAATCGTTGAATTACTTGATAGGAAAATTTAGTATTGGTTATGAATCAATGCCTCATAATTCGTGATATCTGATATATTCTGGATTACGATAAGTATTGTAGGAGCCTAAAGAAAATTGGTACGAGAACATAAATTTTCGATATATTATCGATAAGATAATTTTATTATCTAAGTCAACTGTAAAATTTTTCGCGATGATCAATTATGATGGTAATTTCGTAATTGCTGTGCGTTAAAGACTTAAAGGGAGTGGTATCAGCGTAAATTTCCACGCCGTGAATATTTCACGATTACAGTATCCCGTGCACCGTTATGATAAAACAAATTGCAGTTGATTTCATCAAAATTGCGATTAATATTTTATACCAGCCAGTCAATAATTACCAATCTACTTTATTTCATTCAATATGGTATTAATAATATATCACACATTTCGAATAAACGCGTCTGGCATATAACCTTACTAAACCAATTGTGTGCACCACATTTATTCCGCGATGCTCTTCTGCTTTCCGCTCAGTGTATACCATAACTGATAACAAAATATCAAAACATAGGACAACATCAAGGAAATGTGTTCTTGATATAAAGGTCAAGGAAGCATTAACGGATTCCAGATGGACAAATTTGCCCTGATATTATTTTCATGATACGATTTTCAAATTCATTTTCTTTCGTAATGGCGTTTTGTCTATTTTGGTATATTTAAATGCCACATGATGTGAAGATACAATAATTTGATTAAATTATCTACCAATCCCATGATAGGAGACACCTCAGATATGTGTTTTATTAATTTGATATGATGGTTGTGTCTATCATGTGACAGTAATGGTACCAATTAATGCTATTTACTCCACACCATCATGGGATAGTATTCCTTAGCCGTTCTCACGATGTAATTACATCTAGTACATATGGCACTTCTAAAAAATTCATTTGGATGTGAATTATTTTACATTATCCGAGGGCATGGGTCCAGGTTCCCGATACTCGAGCTAATAGGTCCAGGTTTCCATTCTGATGGAATATCATTGCAGATCATGGATGTTTCTATTCATTATTTGAATTGATTTATCTGACTGACGGTTCTTTCATTCGGCAAAACGTATGTGGACCTTGTTAGCTTTATACAATAATAGGGATATTTTTACCAGGCGTTATGATTTTAATATATCCTTCCATTTGATCATATCTGTATAATTTGATAATTAAGGCATGTGTCTGTACAGGTCTGGGCCCTCAGACAGATTTTTTACTCAAGTCTATGTAAAATCATATACTTGAGTAGAAAATATGTCTTGAGAATAGTTTTATGGTGCCGGGCCCTGATGTACATGTATATCAATTTATTTTATACTATATGATATATTGTTAGAAATATTATTCTCAATATTGAATAAAAGTCCAAATCACAACTGACCGCTTATGTTTTACACAATATTTAATTTATAATTATTTTGTTTGTAGATGTATAAGCGACTCTGTATCATGAGCCACCGGCGCATGCGCCCTGTTACCCGTTCCTCTGTGGCATTAGCAGCAAACGTAAGTATACATTCCAATTCACATAACTGACAGGTCGTATAGAACTAATTAACTTATGCAATGCAATTATTCAAATTAACCAGCTCGAATATCTCATTTCGAAATCTTCTATATCCAGAGGCTTGCGTTGGTTTTTATGGTTAAAACGATCTCCCCGCAGGAGATGAAGAATACTAAATGTATCTGTTCTTTGTTATCTGATTACTTGTCATATGTATGTACTAAAATGGAGATACTTGATTATTCTCGTTAACGATTCAATCATACTGGGAATAGTCAGTTCATGTTTCGGTTCCGCTCATCGCATTTGGAACTATACTGGACACAGTTGATGGTTTTCTGAAATGTATCGTTCTCGTCCAAAAGGTTAGAAATAATATATTGGATTTTGTCGATAATGAAACAGAAAATGTTAAAATGGTTACTGTAATCTGTGCAACATTTAATCCTTGTTCAATCTAAAGATTTACGCCAAAATCTAACCCAGAAAAAACCAAGGGCGTACTTAAACATAAAAACCTTTTCTGCTGTGAACTTCTGACTTATCTCCATACGCAATTTAGCAGGCGTATGCTTTCAACTGGCTTAGTGTCATTGTCTAATGTCTTAATGTTTTGTATATTATTTTTTTATTGACAATGACTTTGTGAATTATATTTGTTAATTATACTTCTCATATTACCACCTGATTGACCGATTGTGGCTTACTACGATTGATGTCATTTGTTAATTGTGTATGTTGATGTCGATCTGTTTGTCTTCGCAGACTTTCTGTGATGTCAGACGGGGCTCGGAGAAGGAGGCACGAGTGACACGGGAGCTCCTACAGATATTATCAATGCCGCACGTCCAGGTAAAAACAAACCCATCTGATTCCAAAACACGCATTAAACACACACAACACACCGCATACATGGGGGCTTTTCTTTCATAACCCTGGCTGTTAATAGGACGTTGAGTTAATCAAACAAACAAACAAACCAAGAAATAGCATATTGATCATCATCGCACCTCGCACAACATACACGCAACACACCGCATACATGGGAGGCCGTCCTTACATGACCATAGCTGTTAATAGGACGTTAATTAATCAAACAAACAAACAAACAAACATTGACTTCAAAAATAATACTAACATAAATTAATATGGTTCCATCAAGACAAACGATTCTCATTAAGGAAACACGTCAGATTTAGCTGCGGTACCACTAGCGTTTGACATTATGTAATAAGAGGAAAAGGATGCGAACTTGTGGTTTTGGAGTATGTAGTTAAATTATCTTAAAAGATTATTTTCTTTGTGCAATAAAATCCAAATTCAATGTCTTATTTTATAATTACATAATGCTGTACGATTTAAGCAACGGAAAGTAGGATAATTGTCTGTATTCAACCCAAACGTTTTTATGCACATATCGACCCTATAAAGTCTTATTAAACAGGTGGTCGTTATCCAGCGGTAGTCGCTAAGGCAGTTTTTACTGTAGTTGTTTATACTAGATTATGTTAGACATGTTTTCATCAGAACATCTGACATCAGAATTTGCATTGCGACGAGAGCATAGAAAAGCTTGTCAGAATGGGAGGCAATCACTGAATTCACTGATAAGCCTTGGTGTTCACGGTGGCGGCATTAATCCGTTGATAAGCTGCAAGCTTATCAAAAGTATAGTCCAATCGCGTGTGCTGTATGGATCAGAATTGTGGGCTAACCCGATGCAATACTCTCAGCAGGAACTCTGCGTCGTTCAACGATATGCTGCCCGGAGACGTGAAGGCTTCGAACAAACTTCACCTACACTTGTAACAACTCGCGCTATTGGATATCACTATCTTATCCTGTTAAATATATTCCTCCGTAATGTAGTGACACAAACCTAAATAATAAGAGCTACCTATCAGCTATTCAGTACTGACATTAGACAGTGATACATTATAAACATACTCTTGTTGTGTTTCAAGCGGTGTCTCATATGCTTTTATCGATCATGATATTTTAAGCATATAATTATGTAATCGACATTGGATCTCCGGAATTATTAAATGCAGCCAGGTATATATAATCAATAAAAGAACGGGACTAAACTTGGGACGCTTGCAAACACAATAAATACCTACCAACAAGGGCAGATAACCATGTAATATGCAAATATCGAATAGCCAATGGATGAACATATGACATACGTTGTATAGATCGCACATCAATAGCTACGTATATGGTTTTCACAAACAGATTTAAAAAGTAGTTCGCAAGCACTTAATGTCTAACAGACATATTTATATTTTTTCGAAAATAACACTGCAAATATTAACTATAAGATAACATAATCGACGTCCTTGGTTATTGATATTGGTATTCTTCTTTTTTATTTGTTTTATAATATTATTTATTTAATATTTATGTATATATCTTATGACTGAATTGAAAAAACTTTTCTAAATACTGTTATATTCTGTTAACAAAACGGATGTTGATTGATATCTTAAACTAAAAATTCCCTACATTGCTTTTGTACGAAAAAGATAAGCACGCACATTGCGATAAACTAAGGTTTCATGGACATATAAAAAGAAATGGAAGTTTGAGGGGAAGATTTTATGAATATAACTTTTAATTTGGCATTCTTGTTTTCAGATACAAAGCAAAATCACCAGATATATCAAAATAATTGATATGCACATTTATATCGTTCTACTACATGTGTATGTGACAAATACACAAGGGATTAAATTTATTCATTAAAACGAACTTTACAGTCCCCCGTACCGTAACTTTTAAAGAATCAGCTTTGAATGTTAGAGAATCATAGAAATCAATCAAGCTTTGAAGTTTAAGTTTTGTTATGGAGATATTTTGAATGTGTAATCTGGTCCATGCCCCGCCAATCTGGAACCTTGATATCGCCCAGCACATAAATAATGTTCCGTTTAGTACAATGCATTCCTCTTGTCGTAGTATTTGTACAATACACACTCCCCCAGACCGTCGACCTCACGTCTCTGTACCAAGCTGTAGTTATAACGGAACTTCCGATTTACTCTTTGTAACAGAGGCTATAAATTTGTAGTTTAGAAGTAAAAGCATTACACATCTAAATAATACCTGGAAATGAGTGAATTACGCGCTCAAGATTTGTCCTTTCTTTTTTTTTCTCCAGCGTCTTCTGGCTACGTGAGGAATGCTGATAGGTTCTGTCAAATCACTGAGTCTATCCATATAAAAAGTAATACATCTTCTTTTCATTGTGTTCGGCACACAGGGCTTTAAAACAAGTTTACCACATCTACTTTATCGGCTCAGGGTTGCTCTTATGGGATGCTAAAAGAATCAATTCGCGAAACACGATATATAATATTTCGATTGTTATACCAGTCGTCCCTTTGTAAAAGAAAAAAGTAAAATTATTAACATTTCGACGCAATTCCTCCAATTTCTAAAAAAAAATTCTTCGAATATAGTCCCTGACAAACTTTATACAATGGTATATTTAGGGCTTATGTTTTTATAATTTCTATCTCGAGCGTTTAACATACTTTAATTAATTATCTCAAACTATGAAAATAGAATATATTTTATGTCGAGATAATAAGTCGAGTACTCGAGATGTAATAACGACCGCTCGACTATTCTCTCGAACGCTCCACTTATAAGCTCCAATGCTTCATTTATTTTCTCGAGTGCTCGACGTAATGTAGGTTATTTCGAGATAATGTGTCGGAGGTTTACGATGTTATGTCGACCTCTCGATAGAATTTGTTGAATGTGCGAGAAAATATGTCGAGAGATAATTCGGATAGAAAATAATACTGTTCACTTCTAAATGTACAACCGTAGGATTACTAGATATTTATCAATTTTCAAAATGTCAGATTTACCAAAGCTGTGTTTTAAAGTTTGAGTAACAACTTCAATATAACGAACTTGTTTAGTACAAATGTTCATGTTTATTGTGCATATGTAAAGCAATCCCTGCCTGCAACACTATAGAATTGCAAATTAACAACTATTACTTGATAAAGGGGCAGATAGCCTCGAAAATTTCACAATTTGTTTTGTCCACACGGTTAGAATTACTTCTTTGTCCCATATTTACCATTTGAAGTAATTCGTATCCTACAGACTTACGTTTCATGGGATCCCGTGTCATGTGGAAAATCCTATTGATATTACTTCTTTGACCAATATAATATATTAAATATATAAAACACATAATCATTACCTTCAACCAAATGGCACAGTTGACTTTTACGACCTAAACAATAAACATTATTTAACACAATATTTTCTGAAAATAAAAATCAGTTTGATCACTTGTTTCTTTGTAAGATTCGATCAAAATGAGAATGATTGAAAATTCCATGAGTGTAAAAAAAATTTTTTTTCATCTTTTAACAGAATGTTTCCCATCCGAAAATGACGTTCCAATGGCTGATTAGTTTATATGATTATAAAGGGATATTGCTTGAAACATTTTTCTTCTTAATTCCATCTGCCTTTTGAAGCAAACCAAATTTTCCTTTTTGGTTTTGAGATCTAACTTAATCTCCCTTGCCCAGATATCTACTGTGATATTTTATCATGTAATAGATTCCTGTAAAACATGTAAAGTCTGACAATGAAGGCGACAAATAAATCACCTGGATATTTATTTTCATGTCTGGCCCATTGCTTATGTCAGGTTATGTTCTAGATGTACGACTCTCACGGAATCAGACACTGCCATTACGACAGTCTACCCACTAAATCGGATTCCTTAAAAACAGATTTACTATATTATTTAGGATCACTATAAATTTTCCACGTGCCTGTATCTTATAAATAATACATTTCTGTCTGTCATGCAATGAAGATGTTACTCTCTGTTACATTGTGGGCTGGTAAGGTCGTCTGATAGTATCACACTATCCCTACATGTCTGGTGTGATAGTTAGAATTCGGCGTGTGTCGTTCCTCGGATGTCCATGTAAGGTCCATGTTTTTAAATTCCAAAATGCCTAGTATTCCTCCAAAAAGAAGGCACACAGACATACCACTGTCTCCCACAACCCGCACCTCGCACTTCATACACTTAATAGACATACCACAGTCTCCCAAAACCCGACCCTCGCACTACATACATACACCACAGTCTTCCAAATCCCGCACCTCGTACTACATACACACAACAGAGTCTCCCAAAACCCACACCTCGCACTATATACGCATACCAGACTCCCAAAACCCACAACTCGTACTACATACACACACCACAGTCTCCCAAAACCCACACCTCGCACTACATAGACATATCACAGTCTCCCAAAACCCCAACATCGCACTACATACACACACCACAGTCTCCCAAAACCCACACCTCGCACTACATACACATAACACAATCTCCAAAACCCAACCCTACCACTACATACACACACCACAGTCTCCTAAATCCTTACCTCGTACTACATACACACCACAGTCTCCCAAAACCCGCACCTCGCACTTCATACACTTCATAGACACACCACAGTCTCCCAAATCCCGGACCTCGTACTACATACACACCACACAGTCTCCTAAAACCCGCACCTCCCACTACATACACATACCACTGTCTCTCAAAACCCGCACCTCGCACTACATACACAAAACACAGTCTCCAAAAACCCGGACCTCCAACTACATACACACACCATTCTCCCAAAACCCGCGCTTTCCACTACATACACACACACCACAGTCTCCCCAAACCCGCCCCTCCCACTATAACACACACCACTCTCTCCCAAAACCCGTCCTAAAATGGCATTTGGTTGTTAATAGGATGTAAATATAATACACCAAACACTTAGAATGTGTGAAATGTATTCGGGATACCATATATGTTCTTATATTGTATTTCAATGATTTATATTTTATAACCTTTTATCTCAAACATGTTTGTATATTTAATTTATATTCTTGACCGACGGGGGAGGTTAACCCCGTGAATCAATGATAAATTGTTTTATTGTTTGTTATAGGCACTACTTTACACACACGACCGGGTAGCGGCGGGGGAGTTTGACCCCGTAGTAGATCAAGAGACGTATAACGTGGCTACGGATGAAAAGACACTGAAGATAGTCCATCTGGTGAAGAGTGACGAACCATTGGTGTGTAGCAAGTGATTCTTATATATAATTCAAGTTTGTTGATATCGAGAATTTCAATTGGCTTAAACATTTATGTTATCATATCATAACGCATACAAATGGCATCGTCAGTCGTAATGATTTCAGTAAAAAATAGTCCCTCAAAAATCGAAGTGTACTCTCATCATAATCCGCTTCGCGATTTAATGTAGTACACTCTGATTTTTATCTTATGACTTCATAATTTGAAAAAAAATATATATATATATGCTAATCCTTCATTATACGCCATCTTTGTAAAATTCCTATTTCGTTAGCTGAAGTAATGCGAAAAAAACGTTACTTTCACGAGTTAATAATTTCGCGATTTGAGACTATATTTCCGTTAATACTAATTTCGCGATCTGCCGAAAAGTGTAATAATCAATTATAATTTTTTAATAACTTTTAAGCGGGTTAAATTTTCAAGACATCAATATCAATAATGTCCCTTGAAATTGCAAAAATATTTCAGTTGTGGAAAAAAATGACTACAAACAAAAAATGAGCAAAGATTTCATGCGGAAAAAATTAAGGCTTAACGTCTATTCCTTTAATTCTGTTTTACTGAATATAAAGAAACAATTAGACAATGATCAAAATTCATTCAAAAAGGGGTGAAAAAAATGCACAATTGGTCAAAATGAAGAAATTATGTACACCCCTTATAGATATTAAGTACATTGGTTCTCGCTGACGCAAGTATGGATGGTTTCGATGATCCGCCATGATGTAAATCTGAAAATCATTTAAATCGTAGATTGCATTCGGCTACGTTACTGTATGTAAAGTGAGATGCGATACTTGACTATGCTCGTCCATAATTTCTAGGCGGCCACTTTTTCAAATCATCAATCTTAATTTTGTTACCGGAATCCAGCGTTTTGGACCACTCTAGATTAATCTTCAGGGACATTAAATTTACAACCTCAAAGTAGAGTGCTGTCAGCCAGTCTAAACGATATTGCAGTTTAAATGCATTTTAGCATGTTGCTTGATATTAAATGGCCATCATTCCCCTAGAGCGATTTCAATGTCGTTTATAAATAGTCGTCACGTGCTTTTGCCATGATAGTAAAAAGCAAAAGCGTTTTAGGAGGTCATAAATTCTGACATTTTACAAGGCACCTGATAGTTATTATCACCACTAAATGCCGATTACAATGTGCTTTTTAACTAAATATACGTCTCTCCGGAATTTTATTTTAACCTTTGATCATGTTTAGACCATTTTATCGTCGAAGTTTAAAACTGTGCTGATATTTATATCAATGATCATAAGCTAATTCAATGATGCACGAAGGAAGATATAATGCTTTGATAAATATTTATATTACAAATGGAGATCTGATTAAACATCGGTTTTGTATTTTGAATGGGCTTCAAGATGCTTTGAACAACTGATGATTAATCGAGCATATTTGTGTATAATCAACACAAAAGTACATTTTGTTCTTTTGGTGCATGCGCTATCAATACTTCATTTCATATAGGGCATAGTGTCATCGATAATTTTGGGCCATAATTAAATATTTTTACTGCGCTAATTGTGTGCAGTAAGTTACTTTTGTAACTGAAGAAAAATACGAATTCATCTGCTACTGTTTTTGATTGTGTTTCCTTGTGTATTCACCGTCGTAATTTTGACATTTTTTATCAATTTATCGTAATTAAACATGTATAATCCGTCTATATCGTCCGAACGTGCTGGTCTCGGTGACATCCAGTTTAGACAAGTTACACATGGTATATTACATAAATATTAAATAATTAATTAATTATGTAACCAGGGCGTTACTATCCAGATGAAGGAGGAAACAGGTGCTATAGAGATCGCTAGGATAATGCATGGAGGAGCAGCCCATAGAAGTGGTAAGTGGAAATCACATGGATACAATACAATCGGAATTCTTAGGATGTAACTGATGTACCACTACATTGACCTCGGATGTGACACAATGGTATCCATTTGAAAACTACGGGACTATTTTCATAACAACTGGTTGCCTCCGAGGACACAACCATCGAAAAATACTAGTCCATCAATGCTGTGTAATGTCCGTAATGTTTAACATCCGAGGAGTTCCGATTGGGGCACAATCAGTGCTACACTTCTTTCTAGAATCTAGAATTTTGACTTAAATGAGAAGTTGGTACAGTGTATATTTCGGGTGTTTTTTCACTTGGTCATCAATTTGTGTTATACTAAGAGGTTTATGAAAAAACTTTACTGTATACAAAATCATTGTGTAATCCGTCTGTTACCCAGTGACTTCGCCCATGTAATGCCATTTCTGTAATGTAATTCAGATCACTTTTCAATGACTAAAATCCATTGACGCCATGACATGACCTCAGGATTTGAGGATGTCGCGACAAAATCGCTATAGTTTTGCTGTACAGTCATATTTTGAAATGTAGGTTGGTGTAGTTATTTGATGAAATTGTCATAAATGTATGTCCTGTTTATGATTTTATTTCATGAATCTCGCCATTGACCAGAAAACATAAAAACATTTAGGAAAATTTTATCAAATGCACACGTAGCTGTAAATATAATTTGACGTAGAAAGACTTCCCAGTGCAACAGTAACATAGCCAACATATGCTACAGTCATTGTTTTAATGTCAAAAACACGAACCTATTGATATGACGGGATTCCATCACAATCACTGTGTGTAGAGATAATTTCATGTCGAACGCACCCTCACGTCTATAATGGAATAATGAAGTTGGTGAAGTAGAATGATGAAATATGATGATGTATGGCCGCGGCGATGTGGTTTGTACAGTTACGGGCTTGTCTACACGGCGAAGCACACTTACGATTTCCTGTTAAATCGATGTGCTACATAAAATTCCTGCAGACGTACATTTCACCGTGAAATAAAAAACAAGTCAGAATTTATGGCTTTCGATATTCAGCCGTATAATGCTAATGCAATCTGTAATCGACATGTTAAAGTAACAAAAGGCTTTCGAATTGGGATTGTTAGATGTTGCTCTCGACAATTATCTTTTTCTTGTCAAGATTTCTATGGTTACTATAGTTTTACAATTGACATCGATGAATATAGTTGATTTAGGTTAGGATTGGTTTTTATGTTTACGTTTTATTAACAGTAAGGATCATGTAGGGACGGCCTTCCGTGCATATGGTGTGTTGCGTGTGTGAAATGCCCGGTGCGTGCTTTTTTGTTTTAGTAGACTACGGTATATTCGTGTTTTGTCTTCTTGTATAGCGGGACTCTTGCTCTTTTTATAGTGCTATATCACTTCAGCATACCGCCGAAGACACAAAGCAACTCGATCATATTATGCTGACAACGGGCGAACCAGTTCTCCTTCTCCTGTATGCTGAGTGCTAAGCAGGAATAGAAATTACCACTTTATATAGACTTTGGTGTGTCTCGGCCAGGGGACAGAACTTGAGCCTTCCTAACAAGGGCGATCGCTCAATAGAAAGTGAGGTGATGTAAGGGAAACATTAGGATGAAGAAAGTGAGTTATAAAGAAGAAGAAAAATTAGATACTAAATTGAGTCGCAGGGCAATGCAAGGTTGATTAATATAGATATATATAAAAAGAAATAAAAAACTAAATTTAAAAACGTTCAATGAAAACATTATAAAGTGATTTAGAGTCTAGGAAATCTGTGATCAACGCATCCATAATATTTTCCGTCTTTAAAACTCTAGAGGAATATACGAAAAATGTACAATCCTATCGTGTGCCTTAACCATGAGACTTTCAACTGAGCAAAAGACGATTGCTCTGTCAGCTGAGTGTCTACGTACAAGCCGAAACGACCCGCTTCTAATTCAGCACCTTTCTCTACCAACGATATTCATCGATTAAGTGTCCTAATACCAAACACTTCCTTCCTCAGATCTGTAATTTAAAAATCATTGAATGAATTATTTTCATGGTCATCTCGCAAAATACTAAATTAAGTGTTTTCCTTTCAAATTAAAATCTAAGCTTTTCCTTGTTTTCTGATTTTCTAATTGGCCTATTCTTTTTTCATAACTCTATAATAAACGAGAATGACGTGATTGTGACGTCATAAATAGTCATAGCCGTTGCATATTAATTGGAATCAATGTAATCGTATATTAGAAAATTTATTATTATATGTAGTAGTCTACAGAATCAATTATAGGCACTATTTCGTTTTAAATTTCATCAAGTCACGGAAACAATTATTCGCAAACTGCGTGAACCCGTGTTCTGAAGTTAGCCAACAGATTTTTTTTGAATTGCGAGAGTATTAAGTATATCGGAGCTAATGAACTTAAACATTTTGATATTCAGTCGGTTGCACTGGTCTTGTTCATCGGATTGTTAAAGAAGTATTTATTTGCAAATGATGGCAGAGTGAAGAATCCCTGAAGAAACAAAGGGAAGTAACTTCTGATAGATATGTCAATAATGACGGAAGGAAACAAAGGGAAGTAACCCAGATAGATCTGTCAATATTGACGGAGGGGCACAAAGGGAAGTAACCCTGATAGATATGTCAATAATGACGGAAGGAAACAAAGGAAAGTGTCCCTGATAGATCTATCAATACTGACGGCGGGAAACAAAGGGAAGTAACCCTGATAGATCTGTCAATACTGACGAAGGGAAACAAAGGGAAGTAACCCTTATTGATTATAAACGAAGGTATATATTTCCCGTGTAGTTTCTCTTGAAACAAGGGAAGTTACTCCAATAGATCAGAATGAGGAACCCGGCAGTGATTCACTACCCCTATCTAAAATCTATAGCAAAATACACAGGATGATAATTGTCCAGTCAGCCTTCACAGGACCGATCAATGACCCGATAATAGTCAATGGCCCAATTATAGTCAATGCACTGCAGTTTCACTTACACAGCGATTGAAATGGGAAAGATTAAAGCCCCAATTAAAGTTAGCATTGTATTACTCAATGTGACCGAAGAACTAACCTCTTTACGCCAGGGCAATCTTCTGTATAAAGGTTAATGTCAAATCGATCCGTTTGGATGAGAAATTTGTCATCATACATCGTGTTTTGATATTAATGTTGAGTTAGAAAACAACAGCAGATTAAAGTCAACTCATGGTCTGTAAAACAATGTTTAAAATGCCAAGGTGAACATTACAAGGAGCATGCGTTTAAAGACTGTATAAAGTATATTTTAACCCGCAATATTTAACAGTGAAGTTACCTGGTGCTTTCATGAACGAACAATCCACTTTGTGATTGCTTAGTTCCTATCCGATGTAGCTCTTGTATAACGTCAGTCTAGTTCCGATCGTAACTCATGGATGCATTTAAGACAAGATCGGCTGACGACACAATTCAGATGCTACAGACTGCTAAAGGCTTTCAACACAGGACATTGATGGCTTTTTGATGCCGGCCTCATATCCCCTTCATTAATCTACAGTTCTTCACATACGATTTTACCATTATACGATTTCTAAGATTTTTATAAATGGGCGTTAGAAATAAACTTTGATAGACGTCAGCAATCAAAGCCATAAGGGATGCTTAGATGCACTTTCCTACAATGTTTAAAATGTCGATTTTTTTCAAAGGCTTTCAGGTTTTCTGGAAAGTAACAAAAAATGGAATCTAAAGATGACAATATAAACGACAAACAACACTATCGACCTTAAGTTTGTAAATGTACTACCCGAAACCCGACTATTGGTGACTGGCAACATTGTCAATGTCATACACATACATAGTCATTATCTTATTTCATATGAAAAAATAAAATTATAAACACACAAAGAAAAACAAAAACACGGATACATAATCATGATAATTTTGTCAGTAATTAATGGGTCAAATGAATGTAAGAATCCTGTATCTATGATATAAAAGAACACTTGCAGAAGGTGGGGAAATATGGGGTTTTCTTTTCATTATAGTTATTTATCTTAGGAAACTGCATTTCTTTGCAGTCTGGCTACATAAGCTTGCAAACTGTACTTGTCTACTATGGTAAAATATCCTTTGAATTATCGAATCACGCATGCGGACGCTTTTAAGCAATTGCAGATGCTTTCAGGAAGAACACTGTTAAATCATAATGGCATAATTGTACTGGTGATGTCATAGTTTTCGTGCCAAAACGCTTTAATAACTTGTATGCAGGTACTGTCTATTATATTTACCATATTACCAGACAGGGTTATTTTAGGATGGCCTCCTGCGCCAATGCTGGGTGCATCATTGAAAGACTGTTATATTCGTGTTGTGTCTTTTTGTATAGTAGAACTCTTTCTCCTTTTTATAGTTCTACATTGTATATCACTGAAGCATGGCGCCGAAGAGGTACATCTGCCGATCGCACAAATGAGAAATAAATTGTCAATCTCTGTCAGTAGTATATGTCTCTGGCTATAGGTCATGTAATAGCGTCCGGATACTACCAGTCCAATGCTGAAATGAACTTCAGGTAAAAAACAAACCGACAACAGCAACGGATGACCTTGTGCTAGATTTTACAAATTAATTATCATGACAAACCGTAAATCTTGTTAATCTATTTTAAATCAAAACCCAATATCACAATCAGGGGTACCCTTAATTTATATTTATCCTTTGATAAATCAATTCCGTGCTTGGATGGAAATTTAATTGATACCGATTACAGACTTAAATAAAATTAATTCATTACATTACCCCGAGGCGTGTAACACATAATTGTTTTATAATCATTTTAACACAGGGAACAGACATTACCAGGATATTATTAGATTACAAACAGAAATCTGATTGGGCAGTTAGTGTTCAAATCTGTCTTTTAAAGAATAATAAAACTGAAGATCTAATAGACCAGCATATCAGACATTATTATCTTGTTTATATAGAACAACTAATCCTTACCTGACACATTAGGTTGATCACAACGTGTAAACTCCACAATTAGGTAACCTGTATGGCCGATTGTTTCGCTCGTTAACCTCCTATGGAGACCGACTCACAAAATGATTTGAATAATTATTTAAAATTATTTATTCTGCTTTGTTGTGCTGACGATACCTTGATACTCTCAGACTGTCCAGATGATCTGCAACTGCAGTTGAATGTTTTAATGAATATTGTAAGCAATGGAAATTGAAAGTTAACATAAAAAAAAATTAAATGTATGGTATTTAGTAAGGGACGTAGAAATAATAGTTATTTTTTTATTAAATAATGAGGTGATAGAGTGTTTGGATAATTTTACTTATTTAGGTACGATTTTCAGTCGCACTGGTTCTTTTAAGGAATCTGAAAAAAATACAATATTAAAAAGGCCACAATTGTCATGTACGATGTTATCAAGAAAGGTAGACAACACAAGTTATCAGTCCAGTATATATATGTGGCCCTGCAGGTAGGGCGTTAGAATTGTACCTGCTGCCCCTATTGCATGATAGTAAAAGGCGACTAAATTTAGGATCTTATCTTTTCTATTCTTCCTAACTGACTTTATCCTTCCTAATGCCTCCCTTGGCACCGCCTCACTTTTGGCCTTGAGTTGAGCGTTCGCCCCTGTGAGGAAGGCTCTGGGTTCTGTCTCCTGGCCGAGACACACCAAAGTCTGTAAAAGTGGTAGTTTCTGCTCCTGCTTAGCGCTCAGCAAAAAGGGAGTGGGACGACTGGTTCGCCCGTTGTCAGTATAATGTGACCGGGTGGGGTGTGTTGCTTGGTGTCTTCGGCGGCATGCTTCAGTGATATAGCACTATAAAAAGGGAAACAGTTCCACTATACAAGAAGACACAACATGAATACACCGCAGTCTCCCGAAACACGCACCTCGCACAACATACACGCAACACACCGCATACATGGGAGGCCGTCCTTACATGACCATAGCTGTTGATAGGACGTTAATTAATCAAACAAACAAACAAACAAAAAGTATATATATGATCTATTCGACAAAATTGTTGAACCACTTTTATTGTATGGTTGTGAAGTATGGGGTTTTACTAATCTCATAGTAATTGAACGTATACATTTGAAATTTTGTAAATTATTACTGGTATTGAAAGCCAGTACTCCTTATTGTATGATATACGGGGAGCTGGGTATTACCCCACTTGAAATTGCAGTTAACACTAGATTTATTTTATATTGGTCATAGTTGACCCATTTTAAAAGTAGTAAATTTAATGTCATTTCATACAGACTTCTTTGCTACATTCTCTGGCCCTGCAATTGTACCTGCTGCCCCTATTGCATGATCGTAAAAGGCGACTAATTTAGGATCTTATCTTTTCTATTCTTCCTAACTGACTTTATGTTTCCTAATGCCTTCCTAAGCACCGCCTCACTTTCGGCTTGAGTTGAGCGTTCGCCCCTGTGTGGAAGGCTCTTGGTTCTGTCCCCTGGCCGAGACAGACCAAAGTCTTTAAAAGTGGTAGTTTCTGCTCCTGCTTGGCGCTCAGCATTCAGGGAATGGGACGACTGGTTCGCCCGTTGTCAGTATAATGTGACCGGGTGAGGTGTGTTGTATGGTGTCTTCGGCGGCACGCTTCAGTGATATAGCACTATTAAAATGGAAACAGTTCCACTATACAAGAAGACACAACACGAACATACCGCAGTCTCCCAAAAGACGCAACTCGCACACGCTACACACTGCATACATGGGAGGCCGTCCTTGCATGACCCTGGCTGTTAATAGGGCGTTTAGATAAGTAAACAAACAAACAATTGCTACATTCTCAACTTTGAAGATAAGCCTGTTATCTAATTACATATATATGTTTTGTAAAATCTATACTTAACAAGTGCGAGATGGCTACTTGTGAAATAATTAATTTTATTCTGATTATAATCCTTTATGGTTAAAACATATTATCAAAATAAGATTACATGACCAGTACTTACAGAACTGGGAGAGTGATGTGAATAACTCCACTAAATCTATATGTTATGGAATTTAAAAAAAAAACATGATTTTGAAAAAAAATTTTTTTAGATATTTTATATGATAAAGACAGAATAACATTATGCAAATTTCATACAACCAACCATAAATTTATTGTTGAAACAGGCCAATGGCACCATGCGGTATACTCTGAAAGAAAATCTCAACATTTATTTAGCCATTTTAAAAGTCAGCAAATTGGCGATGAATTTCATTATTTATTAGAATGTAATACCTTATCCGCCCAAAGAACTTTGTATATTGATCGATATTTTTGGCTACGACCAAATGTCATAAAGTTTAATGAATTTATGAATTCTACCTGCATAAAAGCACTGAAGAAATTGTGTACTTTTATTAGGATAATTAACAATATTATTTGTTCTTCTTAGCTTATATTATTCATAACAACTACTGTAGACCTTTTTGAATACTAATGATTGTATATAATATAGTAAATATATTTTCTGTGTGCATTCATACTGAAAAAGAGAAACAAAATTAATTTGAATTTGAATTTAATCTCAGACGTACCGCTTTATTATATAATTAAAAATATATCAGGTATAGTATGACTGGGTTTAACTATTACTTATTCATTGAATAAACATATCATTGTGTTCAATTTCGGGGTTTCGAGATAAGAAAATGATGTGGGTAATGTATCCTTTAGTAACATGGCCGATAACTCTTTGTTATAAAATATATGGATGTCTATTGTTAGATACCTCGCATGCATCAGTGACGATTGCAATAAGAGGAACTTTTGTTTGCCATGGTTACCGAGAGATTAGGGACATTAGTTAGCAATGGTCACCGAGGGATTAGGGACATTAGTTAGCAATGGTCACCGAGGGATTAGGGATATTAGTTAGCAATGGTCACCGAGGGATTAGGGACATTAGTTAGCAATGGTCACCGAGGGATTAGGGATATTAGTTAGCCATTGATTTACAAATCTAGTTTATATTTTCAGTACCGTTCTTATGTCAGTGCTCTGCTGTTTTGTGATTTCTTCTTATTTCACGTTTCTTTGTTTTCCCGTAGATGTGATTGTTTAAGTGTGGTTATTTTTATTACAGGTCTTATTCATGTTGGTGATGAAATATTCGAAATCAACGGGGTTCATTTCCGGGGCAAACATCCGGATGAAATGGCTCAAACACTGGTAATGTAATACTTTAGTTTAGATTTCTAGCATTCATGAATTAACTGCTGTGTCTATAGCTCTATAACGAGTACATGTTTGTTCTAAATTGTTGTGTAATGTTTTTCGCTGCTGCAGTAGATAAACCTATCTTCTGGACTAATTGTTACAGAGTCCGTAGGATTTTTTTTTCCTGTACAAGGTAAAGTGTGCCGTCAATGTTGCGATGATCGTCACATTAATTAAGTTAGTGTGTTGGTGCAGAAAATTGTTTGGAGAATGGTGTTTATTGAAATATTTTAATCAGACTACCATCATATGCCAACATCTTTACTAATATAAAATAACTGTAAAAAAAATCTAATTTGTTTATAAATATTTGAATTTGTTTGCAGTCAAAAATTTCTGGTCCCGTCACAATGAAGTTAGGACCAGCAGAAAATAATGCTTCAAAATTCAGGGCCAGTAAGGTAAGTATGCAGAAGACCGTATGTTTTAATAATTTTTGGATACATTAAAAGTACAAAGAAGCTATACATCGAAATGGTTGTCTACTCCATACATTTTACTTCGTGAATTAGCTATTTTTGAGGTGGACGGAAACCTTAAATTTTATATTTACAGACCCGTGTAAAAGCCCTGTTCTCCTACAATGCCGAGGATGACACAGTTAACCCATGTGCCGAGGCCGGCCTTTCGTTTGAGAGAGGCGACATTCTCCATATCATATCTCAGAGCGACGCCCTCTGGTGGCAGGCACAGAAGGAAGGGGAGAAAAATCAAAGAACGGGGCTTATCCCATCATCTATACTCCAGGAGAGGTACTCGAGGATTTAACAATAACCAGTCACTGGACGATACGTATATCTTCATCCGCAGTTTTCATCCAATTGGGTAGAAAATAAATTGTATTCATATAAATGTGAAAATCTTTGCATGGTGGAAAATGATGCTACTTTAAGAATTTCCTCTGCGCGTAATATATATGTATATAAATATCTGTGCTGCTAAAACTATGATGATAAGTATGCTTCAGCCAACACTAATGTCAGGTGTTACCAACATAGGTCTTACCATTTGGTCAGCTTATGGTCAACCAGTATTCCCTACCCATTCCCGTAATTAAACTCTATAATACTTACTACTAATAATATGGCTCATCAGAATGGTAAAGTACACATCGCGTAAAAAATGGCTATATATCTGATCATGAATGTCTCACCGGAGCTGGGCCGTGACTAGTCTGGACGTAGTATTTGATTTCTCGAGATCCCCAGATGTTATAAGAATGACCTCAGAGTGACGCCTCCCCCGCCCATTGTATTATTAGTGTACGGCCTAGAATATCCGATCGATAAGGTGATCTGTCCGGAATATACCTACATGTGTGTGGTGCAGCGTTCATAGTATCCACCATATGGGAATGGCATTTACGATCTTCATGACATGCTGAGGAAAATATTACTTTTATTCATGTGCTTGGATGGAATTATAGAATATATACATCGTTTAGTGTAGGATTTTACTTTTCCTTCGGGTTTACCAATTCATTTATATCTTAAACAAACATGTCTCATTTTCATCCTATATGGTGAGCCTATTTTTTTGTGAGCGGATATCATTTTCGTCAAGTTATTTCTAACTGTTCAAGATGTGCTGATGCTCAAAATATATATGGAAATAATACATACTAGTTTGGAGTTATATCTTTATCTCAATTCTGATCTATCAGAATTACTTCCCTTGGTAGATATAGATGCTTCAACTACAGTATCCATAAATATATTCTAATATTAGTTGTCATTGTTCTATAACCCACACAATGCAGCGAAATGAAAAATCTCCATTGTCTACATAATGTTACTTACACATATATTGATTGATGCTATAAATTCACCTTGGATATTCTAAAAATTATCTAATAATTGAATAATTGTCCATTTTCCACCTATCTTATGAATGAATAATTAAACATTTTCCACCTGTCTTTAACTGGATGTTTATCAATCTTTCTTTAATTTATTGTAGGAGAGAAATGCTACGGAAGGCCAACGAAGAGGATGAAGTGAACTCCAGAGGATCACGTGGGTACATATATTGTTAATAATTACATAAGTATAGTTACTTGGTATGACGTTGTTATATATATTGTTAATAATTATATCACTATAGTTACTGCGTATCACGTGCTTTAATTTTTTTTTTTTTTTTTTGAGTAATGATAAACAAATATTTTGTTTAAATGTAAGTGTACATCTTTCAAAATAACATGTTTGAAATCATTGTTCTCCAGAGGGAAAATCAATGCAAATGTTTCTCCTTTAAAAAAACTAAATCGACCTCTTGGCATATCCGGCATATCCGCAGGCACATGGAAACAAAAACCAGCGTCCAATGATAATTAGCTATGTAAGGTACCGAGGATGACCATGAAGTTAACATTTTGCATAAAAATAAACATTTTTGTAGTTTCCATGGTATATGAACTTGAGTTGCCTTTGGTTGAAATCAACGGGGGTTTATACTATCAATTCACCCCTGAAAGTATGTTCTATGTATTTTACTTGTTTTCTTGATCTCATCTATAGAATATATAAAATGTAACAGAGGCGAGTACTTGTGCCTATACTATATCGTATAACCGGTAATTGTATGTTTGTACGGATGTGTGTTCCAGGTGCCATTAGTCCGTGCAGGATCAGCCCAAAAATCCCCCGCTCTAAACGAGTCCGAAAGATGATGTACCAGGCAATACTAAATGGTGGTAGGTAGCTATAAATGACCCTATATAAAATGTAGGAGTAACTTGAATCTAAGGATTCAACACTCATATTTTATGTCAAATCGTCATACTATATTATTAATGAACATGAGTATATCATGTTACTGTGATATTCCTTTCGAACTTAATCATAATAGTGGGGATACTTATAATAAGGGTATACGTATACGGATATGTACGTATTGGAAGGGGAGATACCATTTTTCGTCATGTTTTGTATTTTCGTGCTTTGAATATTGAATTTAAAATAAACTCATACTATCTTAATTTGCATACAAGAAGTACAATATTCTTTAGCGTGTGAATACGCACGATCATTGCGTGACTGCTGTGTATATTGTACCTGTGTCACAGTGTGTTCTGTGTGATACCTGGGTAAAGAGTAGGATTATACGGTTAACTTTATTATAATTATTCCTTATTATTCTCTTTATTTCCTCCAATTTGAAGATTACATAAATAGAATAACATACATGTAATAAAATATTCAACATGGCTTAATCTGTACAAAGAATAATGTAAGTGATGTGACAACTAGTTGAGTAGATGTACATACAACTATTTAGTACTATCTATAGTGCAGTATAGTGGTGCAAAATAATTAATAGACAATAATATTATAATAATAATAACACGTATGCCGCTTATTGTAAGTATAACGAGTAATATGAAAAAAATATATATATATAATCGTACACTTACAAATGATTCCTATATTAAATTAAATATTTTAAAGAATTAAAAGAAGAAAAAAAAACAGAAAATCTATAATAGAACGTTAACATCTGATAAACTAAGCCGAACCGTCATTTCACGGTAACACCGGTCACAGAACATATTCTTAGAAGTTTTCGTACCAAGGGGAGTAACTCTATTAGTATTATTATAATACAATTATGATTTCCTTATGTGCTCTCGTGATAAAGACAAAGCATGTACATAACTAATGTTATTTTTTTACATTATGGGTCGTTCATTTAAAAGTATATGTGCCTTTGTTTACTCACGAATCAAGATGAGCTTTTAATATGTTATTCATTGCTTAAAGTTACCTACATTTTGAATATTACACTTACGAGTACAAATTATTATAATTGCACCTATAGTGAAGAGAAATGAGTATATAGATCAGACAATGTAGCCAAATTGTGATCTACAATAATTATTCATTTAACATTTTTACAGTGTTGCTAGTAATTGAAAAATTATTTCTGCTGCTATGTTTTCACCTAAACATACAAATGGCATAAAACAATTTTACAGTTCATAAATTTTGTTTTTTAAAGTTTGTAAGCCATTTGAATGAATTTCGCAGTTTAGCTCTTGAAATCATTTGGTTTTCACTAGATTAATGAAGAAAAAATAATTCTAACTTACAGAGTTTGACCATGGAGAAGTGCCAACATACGAGGAAGTAGAAATGTATACACCTGATCCTAACCGACCACGCCCTCTCGTCCTTGTCGGTAATACACTATATACAAACGAACGAAATATTCTGATTCATGATTTTAATGGTTAAAATTTTGATCTCGGGAAAACAATTGTTTGGGTATACACGTTGATAACAAAAATGACCTTAATTCAAATATATTTCAATTAGTACAAAACTTTATAAAATTAAGTAATAGATTTTGAGTACAAATTGTGAAGATTATAATAGTAGTATATTAACTTAGATGTTAATTTGTAATGTGTAAAGTTATACATGTGTGAAAGACATTCAAATTCTAGGAAAAGTCGATAAGTTGTGATAACTTGTGTATCATCGCTTATTGTCTATAATATCAACAATACATATGATTAAATCAAACATTAATGCACATTCGTATATCAAACGATAGGAATATTCAGTTCGTGTTTTTCTTTCTAGACATGTTTCGTTAAATGTCGTATATTATTAAATAGATAGGATTAAAATAACGTGTATCTGAAATACATACGTTTCGAGCAGATTTCGATTATTGAAGTCAAATAGTTGTTTTAATTGAATGCTTACCAGATGTCAATTTTGATCAGTGTTGGTCTCTTAGTTTTGAAATGATCCGGATTTGAGAAATACATATGGTAGATACACTATATGATCAGAAGCAGAAACGTTTACCCTTCGATATCTCTTTGTTTTTACATTTCTCAGTTCTTGGTCAGTTCAGATCAGCATGTTATTCATTTATACCTTTGATTACAGTTTAAAGCATCCCTATACTAATTTTTAAACTGAATTAAAATGCGTTATCCGCTTTTCGTTCATAGGTGCAACACATGTGGGCCGGAATGAGTTAAAAAGACGTTTGATAGCGTCGAATCCCTCTCACTTCACTGATATTGTACCGTGTAAGTATATCAGAGTTTGATTTGGCCCAGTTACAGCACCCCCATAATGTGACCGGGCGGGGTGTGTTGCTTCTTTGGCAGCATGCTTCAGTGATATAGCACTACAAAAAGCACAAGAGTACCACCTTAAAAGAAGACACACCACGAACATATCCCAGTCGCCCAAAACACGCACAGCGCACTTCATACACGCAACACATGTGGGTACAAAGCAGGCCGTCCTTACATAACCATGGCTGTGAATAGAACGGTATATATGTAAAACCGTCCTTACATGACCCTGGCTGTTTATAAAACGTTATATATGTAAGGCCGTCCTAACATGACCCTGGTGTTAATACATGGGAGGCCGTCCTTATATTGTACATGACCCTGGCTGTTAATAGAACGTTCTACATGGGAGGCCGTCCGTACAGGACCCCGGGTGTTAATAGAACGTTCTACATGGGAGGCCGTCCATACAGGACCCCGGGTGTTAATAGAACGTTCTACATGGGAGGCCGTCCGTACAGGACCCTGGGTGTTAATAGAACGTTATACATGGGAGGTCGTACTTATATGACCCGGGCTGTTATTAGGACGTTATACGTGGAAAGCCGCCCTTACATGACCCGGGCTGTTAATAGGACGTAATACACGGGAGGCCGGCCTTACATAACTCCGACTGTTACTAGAACGTTGATAAATCAAACTAACAAATCATTTAGCAAGGAAACCCTCCAACTTAAAAGTCCCGTAGGAAGGCATTGCAGAAATTGACGAAAATATCCCACCTTCTATAGTGTTTTCCTATGGAGAATTTTAAATTAAAGAATTTCCCTGAAATTAAGACACGCATTTTATATTCCATTTATAGAATTTTTAGAATAAGTTAGTCATCCATACTCAGATATAGTTAGTCAGCTTATATGACGAGTGGTACATATTATGTATATGTACGTGTAGTGGTTACTGTATACAAACCACGACACTTATCTATATATCACAATACAATGACTCACAGTGAAGCTTTTAATTTTTTGGATGTGAATATAAAACCAAGTTGATAATTAATAGAGTCGCAAAAATTAACTTACCATTAATACCACACTTATCATCACCCTCTAACAATTCAAATAAAATAATCAAATATTACCTGACTATCACTGTGTCAGATAGCAAAAGTGCGCATTGAACCTGCATTTTACATAGATAAGTCAGGAAACCTTTGTTAAGTGTTGTCACTACATTTTTCTATCGATATTTATATATATATATATATATATATATATCATGTCGTTCATAACCCGAAAAAATGTAAACAAGAAAAAATCAAAAACAAAAAGTGACCTAATTCTTACAACTAATTTTTCTGCTGGGTACGTATTAAAATGCGTTTAAACGTACGATATCATGGATTAATTCAATACGAAACGCCAAAAATCTGTGTCTTCACCAAATATCGGGTTTTCGTGTCAATCTCGGATTTGTTTCCATGGAGATATTTTGTATTTGTATATTACAAAGTTATCTACACATGCGGGTAATTATTGTTTACGATGTTATGTCTTTGCGAGCGTTACATCACACTTTTCAAAGAAAACGACGTGAATTTTGCTCACATAATAATGACGTCACAATTGATACTGACCCGCAAGGGAGGTAAGTATGTAATATACAAATGCAAAATAAAACAAATAGGCCAATTACAAAGTCTGAATAAGTATAAATCAAAACAAAAAACTATTAATTGGTTAAAAATAATATGTCTGAAGGCAAGGCTTTAAAGGGCGCAGACAGATGTTTCAGTAACCGTTAATTATGTAATGTTAAAATCTGCAATTTATGGAAATAACGGAGCCGAATTTTCTGTTTATTTTTGTATTCATACTCTATCCTTGTCCCGAAACCCCCATTTCAAAAAGAAACCCCCATTAGAGATGGAAGAAATTTAATTTTCATTACAGAAATTCCGTTTATGGTCAGCTGATTATATTGGAAGGTGGTCTAAATCACTTGAATGTTTGCAAATAAAGAGCGTTCGCTCTAAGCTTCTGCTCGATGAAAATTGTCAGATCATAAGAACGTTTGAACCGCTTGGTTATATAATGAGCTAACTTCAAAGCATCATAACCATGGTGATTATCCATATGTATACTAAATGGCGGCCGCAAACTGAAGCTGTCAGTATGTAGGGTTTTACTTTAAAGATTGTTTTTTTTTCATGTATGTGTTACCTTAGAAGTATTTCGCACTTCGTGCCCTTCCGCCCTTATGAAATCTAAACTGTTACGTCTTCAATTTAATTAAAAGTAGACCAGTAAATACGCTCCATTCCAATAATTTAATTATGATAGCTTGGTCGGGGTCTTAATATAAGTTTATGATGTAAAGCTACCCTGTATTGACAAATGTTAATGGGATTGGACAGAATGCATATATATATAGGTATTCTACCAAAAATAGACTGTATGTGTTGTTTTATTTATTCTTAATATTAGCAATGAAATTGTCTCTAACAATTCTATTTCAATTATTCGATTACTCTATGATGCTGTCCAAGAACTGTAATTATATTTCAATTTCATACCGTCAACATTGTTTTTGTGTTGTATTTTACAGACACAAGCAGAACTCGGAAACCATTCGAAGAGGAAGGGAAGGAGTACCATTTTATATCTCGTCAAGAAATGGAGAGCGGTATTATAGCGCAAAGGTACAACATGTCTTAATTAAACATAGCGCAAAGGTACAATATGTCTTAATCAAGCATAGCACAAAGGTACAGCACGTCTTAATTAGACATAGCACTGACAATATGTCTTAATTAAACATAGCACAAATGTACAACATGTCTTAATTAAACATCGCTCAAAGATGTTTTAATTAAACATAGCACAAATATACAACATGTCTTTATATGGAGAACAAAACGTTCCAAAATATATAACTCTATTGTTTATTCTATAGTTGTGTTTGCATTAACAAAACAATCACACGTTGAATTGACTTTTCCAGTATGTTTTGTTTACTGTATAGTGTTGTTTGAATGAATGAATTAACAAAACAACTACACGTTTAAGTTTTATTCGCCAGTAGGTTTGTGGAACATGGAGAATATAAGGGCAATTTATATGGAACTCGAACGGAGACGGTTATATCGGCAATACAAGAGGGCAAGATGTGTATCCTTTGTCCCAGTGTGCAGGTACTAATTTTACGTTAGTTTCTAAATTTACATTATAGAGTAATCTCCCCTTGCAATCTGATTAAAATACAGATCCTTATTATCACTATGTTAGATAAGAGTATCTCAGAAAATCCCATTATGGGTCATGTCCAGGTGACCTTTGGAAATGGCCAATCAATTTGCTGCTGGCAAAATTTTGACAAGTGAATTTCAAGGGACGAAATAGTTTGAAAATCTGTCAGAATTATTTCCGTGTATGTAGTCATCTCGCCCGAAGAGCACAACAAAGCTAATCGTATATGTATGTTGGGGCGAAATGGCGTTGTCAATTGATATAACAACGTGCAGAAAATGCATTTGATCTGAATTACACGTGGTATAAAGGTCTTCCGAACATGACCCTTAATGGGATATTGTCAGATCCTATATTGAACGGAGTGGTTAAAAGGATCTGTATTTCAATCAGATTGCTACCCTTGCGGATAGGTATTGAATGTGACGTCATCACAATTTAAAGTCATACTTCTTGGAGAAAAAAGTGTGATTATTGTTCACAAAATAATGATGTCATAATAGATAGCTACCCGCTGGGAGGTAACTATTTAACATGCAAAGACGAAATATGTCTTGTCCCATCCATTTTCGTCCTACATCAATATCGCAGGAAAATTAATCACTTATGAATATATTTTTCTCGAAACACCGTCACTATTCTACCAATTATATAAGCAAACATATCGTATATCACATATTACGTACCTACTACGCTCACAACATATGTAAATAAATCACATATTATGTACCTACTACACTCACTACATATGTAAATATAACACATATTACGTATCTACTACACTCACTACATATGTAAATATAACACATATTACGTACCTACTACACTCACTACATATGTAAATATAACACATATAATGTACCTACTACACTCACTACATATGTAAATATAACACATATTACGTACCTACTACACTCACTACATATGTAAATATAACACATATTACGTACCTACTACACTCACTACATATGTAAATATAACACATATAATGTACCTACTACACTCACTACATATGTAAATATAACACATATTACGTACCTACTACACTCACTACATATGTAAATATAACACACCTGATGTACCTACTACGCTCACAACATATGTAAATATAACACACATATTACGTACCTTCTACACTCACTACATATGACAATATAACACATATTACGTACCTACTACACTCACTACATATGTAAATATAACACATATAATGTACCTACTACACTCACTACATATGTAAATATAACACATATTACGTACCTACTACACTCACTACATATGTAAATATATCACATATTACGTACCTACTACACTCACTACATATGTAAATATAACACATATTATGTACCTACTACACTCATTATATATGTAAATATAACACATATTACGTACCTACTACACTCACTACATATGTAAATATAACACATATAATGTACCTACTACGCTCACAACATATGTAAATATAACACATATTACGTACCTAACACTCACATAAATATAAACATGTACCTACTACGCTCATTATATATGTAAATATAAACACATATTACGTACCTACTACACTCACTACATATGTAAATATAACACATATAATGTACCTACTACACTCACTACATATGTAAATATAACACATATTACGTATCTACTACACTCACTACATATAACAATATAACACACATGATGTACTTACTACCCTCATTACATATGTAAATATAACACATATTACGTACCTTCTACACTCACTACATATAACAATATGACACTCATGATGTACCTACTACGCTCATTACGTATGTAAATATAACACATATTACTTACATGACCATAGCTGTTAATAGGACGTTAATTAATCAAACAAACAAACGTACCTACTACACTCACTACATATGTAAATATAACACATATTACGTATCTACTACACTCACTACATATGTAAATATAACACATTATGTACCTACTACGCTCACTACATATGTAAATATAACACATATTACGTACCTACTACACTCACTACATATGTAAATATAACACATATTACGTACCTACTACACTCACTACATATGTAAATATAACACATATTACGTATCTACTACACTCACTACATATGTAAATATAACACATATATGTACCTACTACACTCACTACATATGACAATGTAACACACATTATGCACCTACTACGCTCACAACATATGTAAATATAACACATATGATGTACCTACTACACTCACTACAGATGTAAATATATCACATATTACGTACCTTCTACACTCACTACATATGACAATATAACACATATTATGTACCTACTACACTCACAACATATGTAAATATAACACATATGATGTACCTACTACACTCACTACATATGTAAATATAACACATATAATGTACCCACTACACTCACTACATATGTAAATATAACACATATAATGTACCTACTACACTCACTACATATGTAAATATAACACATATAATGTACTACAACATAAAAACACATATTTATGTACCTACTACACTCACTACATATGTAAATATATCACATATTACGTACCTTCTACACTCACTACATATGTAAATATAACACATCTAATGTACCTACTACACTCACTACATATGTAAATATATCACATATTACAGGGAGTTATATATTAAACTGGGGGCTGAGCCAATGAAAACGCGAGAAAAAGTCACGTTATGTACTAATGTTCCTACTAAACTACATAAGAATATATTTGACCAAACAACAAAAAGTTGTCCTTTTCTAGTTTTTACAAACTAGTAAAACTCATCACGCAATTCTCTGTGTCTTCTGATGTTATGAGGCACGTCTCATACTGTGTATCAAGGGGGACATCAGTACAGAACTGTGAACTAAATTCGCCATACACATAAATGTAAATCTAACACCTAATACATTTCTATACTGTCCCAAGTTTAGTATGAAATATAACTGTCCCTATTTCTGGGTGATGATTTTCCTACGCACCGCTGAAATCAAACCTTGTGTCATAGTTAGCCTTATGTTGTGTGCTCTGTAGTATATAATGTCTATGTTCCTTTTTCCAGGCGATAAAATCCCTACGCACTGCCGAAATCAAGCCTTATGTCATATTCATCAAACCCCCCGTCCTAGAGAAGTTGAAGGAGACTCGACAGAAACAAGCTGCTTGTATAACAATGGAGGATGGAGATACACGACTATGTAGCGTAAGTAACCAATAGCAACTACCAAAAGGTCAAAGGTTAATGATTCAGCTCCGAAATGATTATCTTTAAAGCAATACCGTAAAAAACAATTAAGGTACACAAAATAACGGTGCGTGTATGCCAGTGTGTTTTGGGATGCTGCAGTATATTCCTGTTGTGTCTTCTTTTATAGTGGAACTCTTGTCCATGTAATAGTGCTATCTGACTGAAGCATGCCGCCGGAAAAACCAAACAGTGGTGAGGTTAACTGTTACATTGTGATGCTCTCCCTGGTGGCTTTAGAAACTAAAGCTATGTATTCTTTCCTTGCAGAATGAAGACTTTGAAAACCTTATAGAAGCCAGCGAGAAAATGGAGGCGAAATTTGGATACTTGTTCGATTGTTCTATAATAAATCAAAATCTCCATCTAGCCACAAACGAACTGTTAAAAGTCACACATGCGGTTGAAACAGAAGAATCGTGGGTACCTGCCTCTTGGATACAATAATAAAGATATTTTGTGATTTTTACTATTTTAGTGTTGTTAGTTTTTCGCTTAAGAATAACACATTGAAAACTTCTCAAAATTAAAAGACGTTGTAAATATGTAAGTAACGAAACAAGGCCCGTATATCGACTGTTGTTATGGTGTTCAGCAGAGCGTGACCACATTATCTAGTACACTAAGCATTACATAAGTACCGGACGTGACCTAGGCCACAAACAGGAGGAACATGACTAAGTACCGGGTCCGGAGTTGTTATCCGGACACGATTACTGTACCATGTTATGAATAAATATATCCTCAACATGTCACATTCTTCTCACCCACACAAACTTCGCATTTTCATAAATTAAACATCAACAAAAACGATACATAAAACACTATGATGTTTGTATAAATTCTCCCCATATGGTTACAAGTCACATTTCATAAATCTATGGCGCCCACCAAAGAATTATCTATGTCTGACAATTGAAAGAGGTATCTTTTATCTGCTTTTCAAACTTTGATCATCAAAATTCGAAATGGCGGTCAGATCCTTATAACCACTCCGTTCAATAGAGGATCTGACAATATCCCATTAAGGGTCATGTTCGGATGACCTTTATACCACGTGTAATTCGGATCAAATGCATTTTCTGCACGTTGCTATATCAATTGACAACACCATTTCGCCCAACATGCATATACGATTAGCTTTGTTGTGCTCTTCGGGCGAGATGACTACATACACGGAAATAATTTTGACGGATCTTCAAACTATTTCGTCCCTTGAAATTCACTGTCAAAAATTTGCCAGCAGCAAATTGATTGGCCATTTTCCAAAGGTAACCTGGACATTACTCCGAATGGGATTTTCTCAGATCCTCTTATCAAATGTAGTGATCATAAAGACTGTATTTTAATCAAATTGGGTCTGCACCAGAATTTATGCACAACTAGGGCTCTTGAGTATATGGAATAGACCATTTGCATTTCTCAGTGATGTAAGCGGGATATTTTGTAATGACGTAAGGAATACCTGACAAAAACGGCACTTCCTGTCTATTACCTGACACATTTGTTACCGATGTCAACACGACGAAACGCGTTGTTTTTGGTGTAAATATCGGCGTGACAACTCATGATAAGATAATAAGTGCTTGAATAAGGTATTTTTATACTATTTTCTTATTTCTGAAACAGTCACAGATGAAATATAAGGGTAACTCGTCGCTACATTACGGGAGGCAATGTACATGTATACATATGCACATTAAAATTATACATAATGTACATGTCCGGTATATTTAATACCTATTTAACACCAGAAACATTAAGTACATGTTTTGACAACACAGTCAATTTAAATATGATGAACATTTCTTTGCAAATAGAAACAGATTGCTAATGCACTAGGTCTACTTTAGTCAATATAAGTAAAGTGTACTAAGTTTGCTCTGGTGAGTTACACATGAGTTTCACATTAAGGGAGTACTCTGTAGAATGAGAGGGAGTATTACTTCAGCAGATATTTAAAGACATCTACTTGTCTTACTTTCATTTTATGAAACATTAAATATTTATACATGTACCATGTATATAGATGACAATTCAAATGTTTTTAAGAAGAGAAATCAGTCTACTGGTTGTCTATTTGATGATCCATTCAAATGTTTCTTGTGAGCAGCAATGAAAAAGAAAACCACAATTATACAAATTGGAGAGGATGAAGCTTTTTAAGTAATATGTCATTTATTGACAGAAGATCATTTGTCATTGATCTTTAATTCTGTAGTATACATGTAAATATAATATTAATGTTATTGATGAAAACTGGACTTGACAATCTACACAAAATATTAAACTTTAAAAGCTTTAACTTGTCTTATACTCTTGCAGGTGCTTTTATGTTTCATCTGTAACATTATAAAATATTTCTGTCACAATTACATACATATCTTTTTTTAAATTTTAAATAATTACTATTCACTTCATGTATAATATTGGATACTTCTCATTACTCTAAGAAAAGTTTGGGATTAAGACTGGTCAAAGTAATTGTTTGGAGGTGGCAGTATCTTATATTTACCTGGAATTTTTATGATAATTGTTTGAACCTAAATGATAATCAGATGATTTCTAAGAAATAGTTAATGATTTAATAAAATTTTATGCCTAATACAAATTTGACAGTATAGGCTTGCCTACATGCATAATTTACTTCATTTATCATATTTCAAGTCATTTGTGAAACAGCAAACTTTTCCCTATATCTGGTTATAAACGTCTATACTTGACGTCTCCGCCATGTTAGCACTAAATACATATACATGTATACAGTACAGTAACTTCCATGTACATTATATTACGTTTCTTCGTCACTGGTTCTGTATAGCGTTCTTCGGATGTGGTCTTACTCAATTCCTTTCAAGTCCTAAAAGCTGAACATGTTGCTGACAAAGGGTTAGTGTAGTTATTCGATGAACCAACAGACAACATGCATGCTGCAGACTTATCAGCTGTACATTGACCTGTTGAACGTGCGATTGTTTACATTGCCAACACTAGTTTTTTCGCCCGTATAAGAATATCCATGCATAATTTGCATCAATCTTCATATATTTTACACTGTGGAAAATATGTAATATCACGCTTTACATAAAATCCAAATTCTTCAAGCGATTGTCGCTTCGTAAGTTGTCCAAACGACAGTGCTTCGCCATTTTGACAACATTTGTCAGTCACGCGATTTTGTCAGGTGTTCCTTACGTCATTATAAATTTGCCGCTTATATCATTGAGAAATGCAAATCATCTATTAGAGACAGACCCCATTTTACTTTCTGAGAAATAGCGGTTACCAACTTTAACTATCAAAATCCAAGATGGCGGTCGATCGGCCATCTTATTGTATGATCGATCCTAAAATGCAATATGCGCATCTAGGGAGAACCTGTGTATGATAGATCCATTGATATCTTTCTGGGAAATAGCGGTAATAATCTTCAACTACCAAAACCCAAGATGACGGCCGTTGAGCCATCTTATTGACAGATCGGTCCCGAAATGCAATATGCACAACAAGGCCCCTAGAACAGTTAAAATACAAAAAAGGTTAATAAGTGTTAGCGTTGTCTGCCTCATGGTCGGTAACAGTAATACAAATAAAGGTTAATAAATGTATGCGTTGTCTGTCACGTGGTCGGTAACATTTAAAATGTAAATTAAAGTTAATAAGTGTAAGCGTTGTGTGACTCATGATCGGTAAGAGTAATACAAATAAAGTTTATAAAGTGTAAGCGTTGTCTGTCACGTGGTCGGAAACATTTAAAATACAAATGAAGGTTAATAAATTGAAGCGTTGTCTGCCACGTGGTCGGGAACAGTAATACAAATAAAGGTTAATACATGTATGCGTTGTCTGTCACGTGGTCGGTAACATTTAAAATATAAATTAAAGTTAATAAGTGTAAGCGTTGTGTGACTCATGATCGGTAAGAGTAATACAAATAAAGTTTATAAAGTGTAAGCGTTGTCTGTCACGTGGTCGAGAACAGTAAAAATACTAATAAAGGTTTATAAATTTAAGAGTTGTAGGCTGATACGATCAGAACACTAAGATAGGTAATACAAATTTATTTTTCAAATTCAGTATCAAAATTTAAAAAATCAACAATACCTGAAATAATTTAAGTAGTATATCGTTTGTTTTGTGTAGTTGTTTTACTTAATTTTTCAATGCATATTACAGGTACACATTTATAGGTTTAAAGATGCTTCATCGTAGACGAATGTCGATCATTGAAAAGTTTGAGCTTCTTATATTACTTCAATATGTATTTAACATAATAAATAACATCCCCCAAACACATCAACGACACTATGCCCTATATGGAATGAGATACTGAAAGTGCAGGCATCTAAACCAAAACAAATTATCAAACTACTTTTATGTATTTTTGTGTTAAAAAGACATACATCTAAATACGGTAAAACAACAATTATTGTTCAAATAATATATTAGTTATGTTCTGTCGGCGATAGAACATCGTCAATGACGTCGGCTTGTTATACTTTTTCCATTTTATAACAAAGCCGACGTCATTAACATTATACAAAAATGAACTGAACAAATCTATACCACATTTTAGTACTGTGTGACTGTCTAAATATACAACAGGAAAATATACTGATGGGTTCAGTTTACTTAATTTATTTGACCAAATATACATCGCCATTTATCACCGGAAGGAAGTGGACAGGACGCTACTTCTTGCTCACATCATAATGAGGTGATGTTGTTATAGCTTTAGCATTGTTTGTGCGGGGTATCATCACTGTGGCTCATACATCAGTGATATTGTATCATTATCTTTGCGAGATCTTTGTTGACATCGTCGAGTTTAATTCTAAAATTTACTCAATTCTGTTTATAAATATGGAGTCGCAATCCTTGTCCGATTAGATAGTTTAATTATATCGTTGTGTATGCGTGATACCAACCTTAAGGACTCAACGAGGATTAATTCTGCAATTTTATAGACAAGATACCATACTTTAAGACTTTCCACAATTTAAGTATATGTTTAAGTATGCGGGATACCCTACGTGTGGACTTAGTTATACGGTTATCACCCTTGTGGACGTGAGATAACACCGATTAGACTTATGTATCATCTTTCCCATTAGTTAGGGGTTATCATTCTTGCCGACGGGAAGTTAAAGCAACATATCTACACCTGAACCTGTGATTATTGACTAATTAACAGCGGTTTATTATTCAATCAACGCGAAAGTCTTTAAACAGAAAGGACACTAAGATATAATACCAATTGAAAAGATAGGTCATACATAGCTTCAATTCATAGAACTGGAGCAATAACTGAATATTGGGTCTGAGTGGAGAAAACTTGATGACAGATTAAGCTGGGATATATGTAAGGACGTGTTTTATTCTAACGTTCCTAGCACGAATGGCATTGTACTTCACTAAGGATATACGTTTACCATCACTCCAGTATTCAAGAGGAGGGAAGGACTTTATCTAGCGTGCCAATGTTTCAAAATTTATCTAAGGTGAGACCCTTAGGAAAAGTTCATAACATACGTCCGACTCCAATCGGAATTCCACAGTTCAGCCAATGATATTATGGCAGTTTTTTCAGCATATCAAATTTTGAATGAATTCTATGGATAGACTTTTGAATCTTAAAATTCATTATGTCGAAAATGGAAAAAAAACTCAATACCAGTGGATATTTGAAGCGCTGTAGAACCTATTATGACTCAAGTGCAACCCTAACCAAATTGGCAAAAAGAATATTCAACACAAACTAAACGACTTCTATATTTTATATGACGTTCGCGATGCTCGTGTCGCTATTTTTAGTCGTGTGCTTCTCTGTTACCTATGGTAACCATTTCCTATCATCCCAGAACGTGTCCTGGGAAGAAGCCAGGACTTTATGCGACATGGTTGTCCCTCCGGTAAACAACAATGGCAGTCTAGTATCGGACGTTCCCATCGATACCGAAACGGTCACAACAACTTTAGCATGGGTAGGGAGGTACATATCAACGTCAGGGTGGATACAGTTCGAAGGATGTTTTAATACGGCTGAAGCCTTCATCAACATGACATTTGACCTTACTCCGTCTGATGCTAATCGTGTATGGACGTGTCACAATCTGTGTCCCGGTAACCATTTTGGTATAACGATGACCACGTGCTACTGTTACACCTCATCCTCTAGATACACCGATATCGCGCGCGTCTGTGGAGACAATTACAGGAACGAGTCGACCGGAGGATTCCACGGAGTTGATGGATGTGTTTGTAAGTATACCAAATCCTTGGTGTCATTTTCCCCGCTCGATGTAGGAAATTGCTTAAACATTTTGTACTTTGAAACCAATCGCCTAATTACAAAAGCGCGGTGCAATTCGTCAAGATATTTACTTGGTATAAGTGGATCAGGGAATGGGTCGTTTCGAATGCTTTCCTCTCCAAACAGACAAGGCAGCTGGTTTGACAACATCAAACAATGCCAGTCACTACGGTGCATATTACCAAAGAGACTAGATTTTGAAAATAATCGACCAATAAGAAATCAAAGTTATTGGCTCAACACGTTCCGGGTACAACTGTATAGTGACCAAAGTCAGTTACATGTATCAAGTTCACGTCCGGAACAATGTTTGGCATTGCGCATAACAGGAAAACGAGGGGCAGAAATAGAAATCCGAAACTGTTCGGACAAACTTCCGGTTGTCTGTGGCACACGACCGGAAGTCAGGGAAGGATTAACAACACATATCATTATTATAATTATTGTTTGTGTTTTAGTGTGTATTGCAGTCCTGGTGGTGAGTGTCACGTGCACCCTCAAACATACGCATCCTAAACGTATCCCAGACCAATCACATTCACATGGAGCAGACGACGGACACGAGTACCACGAAATCGACGTAAGCACGACCGGACGTATGCATGCGGAAACTCTCGGGATATATAACATTTTACACGAGCCGGCGCCTCTAGATTCACATAGTACGCACTCTGTCTACGATCATGTTCAGAACCCGGATTACGATGAAGTGTCAAGGATGTGTAAATTTTCAATTAATCCTGACCCCGGGGATTATGATCGCGTGGAGGATATCCGGAAATAAGATTGTTTATCAGCTCTCTGAATTTGCATATTACTGTCCATGCAGTCAGGTATTGCTTGTAATGTTATATGTTTGCAAGCGTAACGTCATACTTTTCAAAGAAAACGACGTGAATTTCCCTCAAAAATAATGACGTCACAATGGATACTTACCTTCAAGGGAGGAAACTCTGTTATATGCAAAGATGGAATATATTGAACTTTTGTTTGTATATGTTTTTATCAATTCTTTATCAAATATCAACAAACAAGTAAAGTCGAATATATCTAGAACAGTACTTTATTTACATTTAAATAAACACACTTTATTGTAACGGACAAATGTCTTGATCTTATCTAATACAAACGTAATATTTACAAATGAATAATTATATCTTTAGTACATTTCGGCAGTATGCTAAAAGTTTAATGTCCAAATACAAATAATAACACACATAGTCTTATCCCATTGTAATACAGATCCTTATTATCACTTTGTTGGATAAGAGGATATGATAATATCCCATAAGGGGTCACGCTCACCAATTTGACTGGTCAAATTTCTGCCCGCATAATCTTGAAAGTGAATTTTAATGAATCCTAATCGTTTGAAAAAACTATCAGAATTATATATGTTCGTGTACGTAGTCATCTCACCCAAAGAACACAACAAAGCTTTATGTATATGTAAACTGAGTACTAAACAGTGTTATCAATTGATGTAGCAAGGTGTAGAAATGCATTTGATCGTAAGTACATGTAGTATAAAGGTCACTCGAATAAAACCCCTAATAGGATGTTGTCAGATCCTGTATTATTTTGATCAGATTGACACACAGACTTGACAATTACAGGTTAACATGCAACAGGAGTTTTCTTATCTGATACTAAAACATTGACGTATACCTAGTCAGTGATGGGAGACAACTACATAAATAGACACAAACCAATTCAGCGTCACACGTCAAAATACATCAGTTATATTACATATTTTAAATATCTTTTTAACTTTTGCCTTCATTATTTTGTAAACAAACATATTGCAAAAATATTCAAGAATTCTACAAATTACTATTAATCAACTTGTTTTCAAGACCACATAATTTCGCGTTTTCAGATGATAGTTTTACCTTTTTTCCAGAGTGATATTAATACACATTTTAGGCTACGAAGTTTCTGCTTTGTGCACACTTTTGCGATTTTATAGCTCACGAAATTTAGTCATTTGATTATAAAAAATAAATCGTTTTTCATTGTTTTCTAGCATACAGTACTAAGAAGTATAAGTACATTTATCCATACATTCAGTATTTGTTAGCATTTCAGTAAAATAAAACGAGAGTGTTGAAGCTTTATTTCTAGACTACGTAATTTGTTTTAAAAAATTGTTTGATTAAAATAAAAACAAAAATATTTATAGTCTGAAAAGTTAATAACAGTTTTCACATCTTAAAACAAAGCTTCAAACAATCAAGTAAATATCTTAAATGAAATTATTTGATACATATCCGTTCAAAGATGCTCCATCACAGACAGAGCATCAATTACATATAACAATTGTTGTCTAATCATGAATATACATATATATCGTATTAACCAAAAATTCAGGATCATAGTCGGGATTATCTTCTTGTGGAGCTTGTCTGTCCATTACTACCTACCTAATATGATCATAGTCGGGATTGTCTTTCTGTGGAGCTTGTCTGTCCATTACTACCTACCTAACATGATCATAGTCGGGATTGTCTTCCTGTGGGGCTTGTCTGTCCATTACTTCCTACCTAACATGATCATAGTCGGGGTTGTCTTCCTGTGGGGCTTGTCTGTCCATTATAACCTACCTTACATGATCATAGTCGGGATTGTCTTCTTGTGGAGCTTGTCTGTCCATTATAACCTACCTAACATGATCATAGTCGGGATTGTCTTCCTGTGGGGCTTGTCTGTCCATTACTACCTACCTAACATGATCATAGTCGGGATTGTCTTTCTGTGGTGATCATAGTCGGGATTGTCTTTCTGTGGGGCTTGTCTGTCCATTACTACCTACCTAACATGATCATAGTCGGGATTGTCTTCCTGTGGTACTTGTCTGTCCATTACTACCTACCTAACATGATCATAGTCGGGATTGTCTTCCTGTGGGGCTTGTCTGTCCATTACTACCTACCTAACATGATCATAGTCGGGATTGTCTTCCTGTGGGGCTTGTCTGTCCATTACTACCTACCTAACATGATCATAGTCGGGATTGTCTTCCTGTGGGGCTTGTCTGTCCATTACTACCTACCTAACATGATCATAGTCGGGATTGTCTTCCTGTGGAGCTTGTCTGTCCATTACTACCTACCTAACATGATCATAGTCGGGATTGTCTTCCTGTGGGGCTTGTCTGTCCATTACTACCTACCTAACATGATCATAGTCGGGATTGTCTTCCTGTGGGGCTTGTCTGTCCATTACTACCTACCTAACATGATCATAGTCGGGATTGTCTTCCTGTGGGGCTTGTCTGTCCATTACTACCTACCTAACATGATCATAGTCGGGATTGTCTTTCTGTGGAGCTTGTCTGTCCATTACTACCTACCTAACATGATCATAGTCGGGATTGTCTTCCTGTGGAGCTTGTCTGTCCATTACTACCTACCTAACATGATCATAGTCGGGATTGTCTTCCTGTGGAGCTTGTCCTGTCCATTACTACCTACCTAACATGATCATAGTCGGGATTGTCTTCCTGTGGGCTTGTCTGTCCATTACTACTCTACCTAACATGATCATAGTCGGGATTGTCTCCTGTGGGCTTGTCTGTCATTATACTCCTAATGATCGGTTGTTTCTGTGGCTTGTCTGGTCCATTACTACCTACCTAACATGATCATAGTCGGGATTGTCTTTCTTTGGAGCTTGTCTGTCCATTACTACCTACCTAACATGATCATAGTCGGGATTGTCTTCCTGTGGTACTTGTCTGTCCATTACTACCTACCTAACATGATCATAGTCGGGATTGTCTTCCTGTGGGGCTTGTCTGTCCATTACTACCTACCTAACATGATCATAGTCGGGATTGTCTTCCTGTGGGGCTTGTCTGTCCATTACTACCTACCTAACATGATCATAGTCGGGATTGTCTTCCTGTGGGGCTTGTCTGTCCATTACTACCTACCTAACATGATCATAGTCGGGATTGTCTTCCTGTGGAGCTTGTCTGTCCATTACTACCTACCTAACATGATCATAGTCGGGATTGTCTTCCTGTGGGGCTTGTCTGTCCATTACTACCTACCTAACATGATCATAGTCGGGATTGTCTTCCTGTGGGGCTTGTCTGTCCATTACTACCTACCTAACATGATCATAGTCGGGATTGTCTTCCTGTGGAGCTTGTCTGTCCATTACTACCTACCTAACATGATCATAGTCGGGATTGTCTTCCTGTGGAGCTTGTCTGTCCATTACTACCTACCTAACATGATCATAGTCGGGATTGTCTTCCTGTGGGGCTTGTCTGTCCATTACTACCTACCTAACATGATCATAGTCGGGATTGTCTTCCTGTGGGGCTTGTCTGTCCATTACTACCTACCTAACATGATCATAGTCGGGATTGTCTTCCTGTGGGGCTTGTCTGTCCATTACTACCTACCTAACATGATCATAGTCGGGATTGTCTTCCTGTGGGGCTTGTCTGTCCATTACTACCTACCTAACATGATCATAGTCGGGATTGTCTTCCTGTGGAGCTTGTCTGTCCATTACTACCTACCTAACATGATCATAGTCGGGATTGTCTTCCTGTGGGGCTTGTCTGTCCATTACTACCTACCTAACATGATCATAGTCGGGATTGTCTTCCTGTGGGGCTTGTCTGTCCATTACTACCTACCTAACATGATCATAGTCGGGATTGTCTTCCTGTGGGGCTTGTCTGTCCATTACTACTACATGATCATAGTCGGGATTGTCTTCCTGTGGGGCTTGTCTGTCCATTACTACCTACCTAACATGATCATAGTCGGGATTGTCTTCCTGTGGAGCTTGTCTGTCCATTACTACCTACCTAACATGATCATACCTAACATGATCATAGTCGGCTTTCTGTTGTCGGGATTGTCTTCCTGTGGGGCTTGTCTGTCCATTACTACCTACCTAACATGATCATAGTCGGGATTGTCTTCCTGTGGGGCTTGTCTGTCCATTACTACCTACCTAACATGATCATAGTCGGGATTGTCTTCCTGTGGGGCTTGTCTGTCCATTACTACCTACCTAACATGATCATAGTCGGGATTGTCTTCCTGTGGGGCTTGTCTGTCCATTACTACCTACCTAACATGATCATAGTCGGGATTGTCTTCCTGTGGGGCTTGTCTGTCCATTACTACCTACCTAACATGATCATAGTCGGGATTGTCTTCCTGTGGGGCTTGTCTGTCCATTACTACCTACCTAACATGATCATAGTCGGGATTGTCTTCCTGTGGGGCTTGTCTGTCCATTACTACCTACCTAACATGATCATAGTCGGGATTGTCTTCCTGTGGGGCTTGTCTGTCCATTACTACCTACCTAACATGATCATAGTCGGGATTGTCTTCCTGTGGGGCTTGTCTGTCCATTACTACCTACCTAACATGATCATAGTCGGGATTGTCTTCCTGTGGGGCTTGTCTGTCCATTACTACCTACCTAACATGATCATAGTCGGGATTGTCTTCCTGTGGGGCTTGTCTGTCCATTACTACCTACCTAACATGATCATAGTCGGGATTGTCTTCCTGTGGGGCTTGTCTGTCCATTACTACCTACCAAACATGATCATAGTCGGGGTTTTCTATCTGCCTGTGGGGCTTGTCTGTCCATTACTACCTACCTAATATGATCATAGTCGGGATTGTCTATCTGCCTGTGGGGCTTGTCTGTCCATTACTACCTACCTAAACATGATCATAGTCGGGATTGTCTTCCTGTGGGGCTTGTCTGTCCATTACTACCTACCTAACATGATCATAGTCGGGATTGTCTTCCTGTGGAGCTTGTCTGTCCATTACTACCTACCTAACATGATCATAGTCGGGATTGTCTTCCTGTGGGGCTTGTCTGTCCATTACTACCTACCTAACATGATCATAGTCGGGATTGTCTTCCTGTGGGGCTTGTCTGTCCATTACTACCTACCTAACATGATCATAGTCGGGATTGTCTTCCTGTGGGGCTTGTCTGTCCATTACTACCTACCTAACATGATCATAGTCGGGATTGTCTTCCTGTGGGGCTTGTCTGTCCATTACTACCTACCTAACATGATCATAGTCGGGATTGTCTTCCTGTGGGGCTTGTCTGTCCATTACTACCTACCAAACATGATCATAGTCGGGGTTTTCTATCTGCCTGTGGGGCTTGTCTGTCCATTACTACCTACCTAACATGATCATAGTCGGGATTGTCTTCCTGTGGGGCTTGTCTGTCCATTACTACCTACCTAACATGATCATAGTCGGGATTGTCTTCCTGTGGGGCTTGTCTGTCCATTACTACCTACCTAACATGATCATAGTCGGGATTGTCTTCCTGTGGGGCTTGTCTGTCCATTACTACCTACCTAACATGATCATAGTCGGGATTGTCTTCCTGTGGGGCTTGTCTGTCCATTACTACCTACCTAACATGATCATAGTCGGTTTTGTCTTCCTGTGGGGCTTGTCTGTCCATTACTACCTACCAAACATATCTAGTCGGTTGTCTCTGTGGGCTTGCTGTCCATTACTACCTACCTACATGATCATAGTCGGGATTGTCTTCCTGTGGGGCTTGTCTGTCCATTACTACTACCTACCTAACATGATCATAGTCGGGATTGTCTTCCTGTGGGGCTTGTCTGTCCATTACTACCTACCTAACATGATCATAGTCGGGATTGTCTTCCTGTGGGGCTTGTCTGTCCATTACTACTACCTAACATGATCATAGTCGGATTGTCTCTGGGGCTAACTACCTACCTAACATGATCATAGTCGGGATTGTCTTCCTGTGGGGCTTGTCTGTCCATTACTACCTACCTAACATGATCATAGTCGGGATTGTCTTCCTGTGGGGCTTGTCTGTCCATTACTACCTACCTAACATGATCATAGTCGGGATTGTCTTCCTGTGGGGCTTGTCTGTCCATTACTACCTACCTAACATGATCATAGTCGGGATTGTCTTCCTGTGGAGCTTGTCTGTCCATTACTACCTACCTAACATGATCATAGTCGGGATTGTCTTCCTGTGGAGCTTGTCTGTCCATTACTACCTTACCTAACATGATCATAGTCGGGATTGTCTTCCTGTGGGGCTTGTCTGTCCATTACTACCTACCTAAATGATCATAGTCGGATTGTCTTCTGTGGGGCTTGTCTGTCCATTACTACCTACCTAACATGATCATAGTCGGGATTGTCTTCCTGTGGAGCTTGTCTGTCATTACTACCTACCTAACATGATCTGTCGGATTGTCTTCCTGTGGGGCTTGCTGTCCATTACTACCTACCTAACATGATCATAGTCGGGATTGTCTTCCTGTGGAGCTTGTCTGTCCATTACTACCTACCTAACATGATCATAGTCGGGATTGTCTTCCTGTGGGGTTGTCTGTCCATTACTACCTACCTAACATGATCATAGTCGGGATTGTCTTCCTGTGGGCTTGTCTTTGTCCATTACTACCTACCAAACATGATCATAGTCGGGATTGTCTTCCTGTGGGGCTTGTCTGTCCATTACTACCTACCAAACATGATCATAGTCGGGGTTGTCTATCTGCCTGTGGGGCTTGTCTGTCCATTACTACCTACCTAATATGATCATAGTCGGGGTTGTCTTCCTGTGGGGCTTGTCTGTCCATTACTACCTACCTAACATGATCATAGTCGGGGTTGTCTATCTGCCTGTGGGGCTTGTCTGTCCATTACTACCTACCTAATATGATCATAGTCGGGATTGTCTTCCTGTGGGGCTTGTCTGTCCATTACTACCTACCAAACATGATCATAGTCGGGATTGTCTTCCTGTGGGGCTTGTCTGTCCATTACTACCTACCTAACATGATCATAGTCGGGATTGTCTTCCTGTGGGGCTTGTCTGTCCATTACTACCTACCTAACATGATCATAGTCGGGATTGTCTTCCTGTGGGGCTTGTCTGTCCATTACTACCTACCTAACATGATCATAGTCGGGATTGTCTTCCTGTGGGGCTTGTCTGTCCATTACTACCTACCTAACATGATCATAGTCGGGATTGTCTTCCTGTGGGGCTTGTCTGTCCATTACTACCTACCTAACATGATCATAGTCGGGGTTGTCTATCTGCCTGTGGGGCTTGTCTGTCCATTACTACCTACCTAACATGATCATAGTCGGGATTGTCTTCCTGTGGGGCTTGTCTGTCCATTACTACCTACCTAACATGATCATAGTCGGGATTGTCTTCCTGTGGGGCTTGTCTGTCCATTACTACCTACCTAACATGATCATAGTCGGGATTGTCTTCCTGTGGGGCTTGTCTGTCCATTACTACCTACCTAACATGATCATAGTCGGGATTGTCTTCCTGTGGGGCTTGTCTGTCCATTACTACCTACCTAACATGATCATAGTCGGGGTTGTCTATCTGCCTGTGGGGCTTGTCTGTCCATTACTACCTACCTAACATGATCATAGTCGGGATTGTCTTCCTGTGGGGCTTGTCTGTCCATTACTACCTACCTAACATGATCATAGTCGGGATTGTCTTCCTGTGGGGCTTGTCTGTCCATTACTACCTACCTAACATGATCATAGTCGGGATTGTCTTCCTGTGGGGCTTGTCTGTCCATTACTACCTACCTAACATGATCATAGTCGGGATTGTCTTCCTGTGGGGCTTGTCTGTCCATTACTACCTACCTAATATGATCATAGTCGGGATTGTCTTCCTGTGGGGCTTGTCTGTCCATTACTACCTACCTAACATGATCATAGTCGGGATTGTCTTCCTGTGGGGCTTGTCTGTCCATTACTACCTACCTAACATGATCATAGTCGGGATTGTCTTCCTGTGGGGCTTGTCTGTCCATTACTACCTACCTAACATGATCATAGTCGGGATTGTCTTCCTGTGGGGCTTGTCTGTCCATTACTACCTACCTAACATGATCATAGTCGGGATTGTCTTCCTGTGGGGCTTGTCTGTCCATTACTACCTACCTAACATGATCATAGTCGGGATTGTCTTCCTGTGGGGCTTGTCTGTCCATTACTACCTACCTAACATGATCATAGTCGGGATTGTCTTCCTGCCTGTGGTTGTCTGTCCATTACTACCTACCTAACATGATCATAGTCGGGATTGTCTTCCTGTGGGGCTTGTCTGTCCATTACTACCTACCAAACATGATCATAGTCGGGGTTGTCTATCTGCCTGTGGGGCTTGTCTGTCCATTACTACCTACCTAATATGATCATAGTCGGGATTGTCTTCGTAGTTATCCACTTGAGCTCCCTGGTCAGCAGTAACGGCACCGCGCACGTGGCCATAGTCATCATTAGAACTAACCTGAACTGTCCTGTTCCTGGCACTAACGAAGGAATCATAGTTGTCCACTTGTGCTCCCTGGTCAGTGTCTGTATTGACCTCGTGATAAACCGCTACCTCATCATCAATATTTATCTCACTATAACCATCATAGAGATGCTCGCCAAGCCCTGAGGGGGACGACGTATATACGTTTCTTTTAGCACTAGGATATCCAGATGAACCGTTCGCGGCCATAACCATTCCGGATAACTTCACTTTTCGTCTACGTATAACAAACACTATAATGGGAACCACAATAAGTAATACGATGCCAATGACAATTGCAATGATTACTCCTGTGTTAAATTTGCTATTGCTTATTTCAGGCTTGTTGTCTTTCTTAGGCTTTTCGACGTCCACTTCCGGTGTATCCACTTCATGTTCGTCGTCCACTTCCGGTTTGTTGCCCTCATTGGGTCCGTTGCCCATCTCCGGTCTACTGTCAGTAAGGACGGTTTTTGTACCAGATGTTGATACTGTAGTCTGAGGTGCTGTTGGAGGCGTATGACTTGTCTCACATACCTTGGACAATGAACCATTACATTCCTTTATTTTAAACCTGACCGTTCCTTTACTGTCCTTTATTAACAAACCACAGAATTCCGCTTCGTTTGGCCGTTCCAATAGGAGTTTTCTTTTTCTAAAGATGCCTATCCAATACCAAGTCCTCTTTTTCAAACTGACGCCGCTTTCAGGATAAGTTTCATTTGCGAAAAAGAACTCATCATTTTGGACTCTCTTGGCCGCTGTCCACCAAGAATCCTCATGATATTCCATAAACATAGGTCCCCTTGCACCGATATACCGCAGTTTGGTTTTACAGTTTGAGGACTGGAGCATTATTTCCTGATTTTTTGTATGATATATTGACATACAGTTAGGCGGTCCACCTCTTACCGATAGTTCAATGGGACGATATTGACAGAAACAGCCAGAGTTAGGGTCACCAAAAGTCTCTCCACAAGTTCCGTTATACGCAGGGAAGCACTGTTTCGCTGTACACGTAGTCGTTGCTTTTATGCTAAATTCCTGACAATAACAACACTTATCAAACAAGGAAAATGTCGTTTTGTTGCAATGTTCATAGCATTCAATGATAGGGTCGGTTTGTCCTGACAGCCTGTGAGTACAAGGTCCGTCGTATAGCTGAAGTGTACAACCTTCATATCTCATCCAGTCTGTGGATTGTGTGTATACCCCGATCTGTACAGGACGTACGGATAGAAGGTAGGAGAGAGGACCAACGTCAACTCTGTCGTTGTCTTTTAGATTAGCAAATGTCGGAGGTGTCCATAATGTACAATTATCTTCTGGTCCTCTCAAAACCAGCTCACAGTGTACAAACTCGCAAATTACAGACAGCAAAACCAGTATTAGTATGCCGATGGTAAACTCCATCTTTTAAAATACAACCAGGATGAATTTGATCCGCACTATAATTTCTCGTGGGTGACCGCAATATTACTTCATCGATTTATCAAATTACATTTTATTCATAGTAAAGCATTTCAGGAAGTTTCCGCTATTGTTAGAATTACACGATGACGATGTGTCATGGTATCATGTTCTTTTTCCTCAGGAAACACCTCTTGAAACAGTCGCCAAGCTGAAGGACATATATACACAGCCCTGTTGACTAATACTGTGGAAGAGATCGTCGTTTTATCTGTCGACGCTGAGGTATCCGAGGGTGTGACAGTCAACGACATGATTGGGGTTATTACATGTAATGTCCTAATAACAACCATGGTCAATTAACGTCCTATTAACATCAAAGGACGGCCACCTGCGTACTTGGTGTGTTGCGTGTATGAAGAACGTAGTGGTATATTCGTGTTGTGTCTTCTGATATAGTGAAACTCCTGTGCTTTGTAAAGTGCTATGTCACTGAAGCATGCCACCGAAGACACCAAGCAACACAACCCACAATGTGTTGCGATGTCCGACTGTCTGTATGTTTTCGGCGGTTGTCGTAAATTCGTGTTGCGATGTCCGACTGTCTTTATGTTTTTGGCGGTTGTGGTATATTTGTGTTGCGATGTCTTACTGTCTATATGTTTTCGGCGGTTGTGGTATGTTCGTGTTGCGATGTCCGACTGTCTATATGTTTCGGGCAGTTGTGGTATATTCGTGTTGTGATGTCCGACTGTCTATATGTTTCGGGCAGTTGTTGTTTATTCCTGTTGCGATGTCCGACAGTCTATATGTTTTGAGCGGTTGTGGTATATTCCTGTTGCGATGTCCGACTGCCTATATGTTTTGAGCGGTTGTGGTATATTCGTGTTGCGATGTCCGACTGTCTATATGTTTTGACGGTTGTTGAATATTCGTGTTGGAATGTCCGACTGTCTATATGTTCCGGCTGTTGTGGTATATTCGTGTTGTGATGTCCATTTGTCTATATGTTTTGAGCCGTTGTGGTATATAAGTGTTGTGATGTCCGACTGTCTACATAGTTTGGATGGTTGTGGTATATTCTTGTTGCGATGTCCGACTGTCTTTATGTTTTGAGCGGTTGTGGTATATTCGTGTTTCGATGTCCGACTGTCTATACGTTTTGGCGGTTGTGGTATTTGTGTTGCATGTCGACGTATACTCGTTTGCAATGTGTTGCGTCGACTGTCTTTATGTTTTGGGCGGTTGTGTTATATTCGTGTTGCAATGTCCGACTGTCTATATGTTTTGGACGGTTGTTGTATATTCGTGTTGCTATGTCCGACTGTCTATATGTTTCGGGCGGTTGTGGTATACTCGTGTTGCAATGTCCGACTGTCTATATGTTTTGGGCGGTTGTGTTATATTCGTGTTGCGATGTCCGACTGTCTATATGTTTTGGGTGGTCGTGGTATATTCGTGTTACGATGTCCGACTGTCTATATGTTTTGGGTGGTCGTGGTATATTCATGTTGCGATGTCCGACTGTTTATATGTTTTGGGCGGTTGTGGTTTTTTCGTGTTGTGTTACTTACCACAGCGGCCTTCATTTTTGTTGTAACGTTACACATTTGTTTTAGGATTAAGGTTACAGCAAAAAAGGTGGCACCACAGCTCCTTTTTTTGGTGTAACTTAACACCAATGGAGTCACTTCACAGTGGTTTAACCTAAATATTTGTTGTAACGTTGCACCTAACGGTGTTACTTTACACCAGTGGTGTAACCTAAAAAATTGGTGTAACGTTGCACCAAGAAAGGAGGCAGCTTATCACTCAAGTTTTTACTTTCGCTAATTTCGCGATCTAATTAATTAAATCCGCGTAAGTACATCTTCGCCTATTACACCATTCATATCGATAGGAAATCCGCGAATTTTAATCTTTGCGAACTTGTTTTAAAATATTCTTTATGTTTTAATTTCGAAACAGTTACGTTTGTTTGACACATATGTTTCTAGCATCTTTTATTATGCTTCCGAGGTGTCGGAATCATCGAAAGTTTCACTTGTCATTTTGTAAGGATATTCTTAAAGTTACGAAATCAAATTGTAACGCCATTGTGTATTTTGACTTAGGCCGCTATCCATTAGAATGTTAAAGGAAGTACAGAATGATAAAGTATTGGCTTAAATTAATGGTCTCAAATAACTATATTTTGAGCTCCGCTCTTTCATATCTAAGTAATAGCGACACTGGTTATTGTTTTGATTGAATAAACTATCTTACTGTATCAACAAAATAAATATTTTCTCGGTAAAAAAGTAACGTTATTTTCAGAAACTATGCTGGGTTTGCTATTCATTCCACACATTACCTTCCCTTGCGGGTTGATATTGATATTGGAATCATATGTTTACGAGCGTAACGTCATGTTTTCTGGGAAAATGACGAGAGTTTCTCTCTTACCTTTTTGATCACCAAAATTAATAATCATCGCATGCCCTCCTTGTCAAACTTCAACCAAATCTTGTGGGCATGCATACTGGTATATATTGTTTAACTATATTACCTCTGGAGTAAATCTTATTCAAAGAAGGTACGTTTTGAAATAAGTGCCGGCCATTTCCTTTTATTGCCTAGACAATAGAATGGTTTTAACAAGTTAAGACGATAATGCCATATCAGTTCATTGTTTGGTTATTTATTTTAATATATATAAAAGGTAAATCTTCCCATCAAAAGCAAATAATTCCGTGCGTAGCTTCTAAATTTCAATTTTCGATTGATCATTATTCATTCTAAAGTTCTTCTGAATGATTCTTCAGAGGAAAGTGAAATGTAGAATGCCAAAAACAGGCTAAAAGTTAGTTTCTTCGTGATAACTAAGATATGAGCGAAGGGGCGTAATTCTAACTGATAATCAATGCTTATGCTAAGATGACATGCTAGATCTCCTATATCATTATGAATTTCCTGATCCAGATGAAATAATACCTCGAAAAAAGTATATTTGTTTCTTCTTACTTTCTCTCATTTCCTTATCTACTCTCCATCATCTATCCTTCTCTCTCTATTCCCCTCACCTTCTGAAATACATTTTCATTTAATATTTATTGTATATAAAGTTGAAGAGTTTTTCATGTTATGGAGCTATAACATAATTGTACTCTAAATAAACCGCGAATATGAGCTGATAAAGTAAATGTTTAAGCCAATGAAAATGCTCGTTACAAGCAAAATTGAATTATATAGCTGTACATGCCACCTTGTCCGTGTAATTTTAATGTTTTATTTGTATACTAGAAAATAATCGTTTATACTTAATGTATGAAGCCATTTAGCCATTGTATGCGATTTAAGGTAAGATTGATGTATAAGGTGCATGTTTATCCTAAATGTATCAACTCCACATATATAAAGTACTTTATATGTCATTAGTGATCATTGTGATCCTTAATAATACATTTTCACCATTTGTTATGTTAATATTAGTACTTGGGAAACCGAATAAGTAATCAGAGAAGCGTGTATAAAAATGACATAAGGAAGTAGATATTGGGAATCAACTTCACGCATGTACACAGCTACTCCGCTAAACCAGTCTATATTAATAGGCATTTTAGGTCATATGGCCCGAAGGGTCAGGATGATCTACAGTCATCATGTTTCGTCCGTCGACGTCCGCCGTCCGCCGTGCGTAAGCTTTTCACATTTTTAAGTTATTCTCCAGTACTACCGGTGCGATTCGGCTGAAATTGGATGAAATGATCGTGATATGGTCCCGAAAAAGTATTGTTATAATTCGGGTCGATCCGAAATCCAAGATAGCCGCCACAGCAGACATCTTGAAAACACATTTTGAATTTCTTCTTAAGTTCTACCGGTGCAATTTGGCTGAAACTTGCATGAAATTATCCTGACATGGTCCCGACAAAGTGTTGTTACATTGTCTTGGTGATCACAATTCGAAGATGGCTACCATGACACTATATTTAATTAATTTCCTATACGAGTATTGCTAAGGTAGTCAGATGACCGGTAAGGTCCTTGGGCTTCTTGTTTTAAAATATTAGGCAAAAATAAACAATGGAAAAGTCTAATGATATAGGTAAGTTTAGCGGAATAGTACACTGTGGCACTACACATGCTAATTTAGATGCAGCTGGAAAGCCTCTCCAACGGAATACATTTTGTGACTTATTTCATCATGACCCATCCCGTCAATACGAAATGTTTTATCCGTCAATACGATTACGCGAATGTGTTTCACATCTGACGGAACTTTTCTATCTTGAACCCTTTTACGAAATCGAAAATCTCGTATGGCAGTGTCGTCTTTTCCTTGATTGATGGCAAAAATATACATTATAAAGTAATTACTTGATAGGATATTGTTTTTGAGTATTTTCCATATTCTTTCAATGTTACTGCAAACTGAACAGAAATAGTGGTACTTTTTTGCGAAGGCGCTTATTATTTCTCAAGGTGGTAAAATAGAGGATTTTTTGTGCATCAAAGAAGCGCCTCGCTTCGAGTGTGGCTAAGGAAATAACTGGCAATTAGGTTTCGTTTTGAATGTCATCTAGTAGGATATGTTTGCAAGATAAACAAAATACCGTGCATTATCTCTCGTCCAGCCATGTCATACGGTCCATGTCATAAAGATCGTAACATGTGATAAATAGAATCTTACACTTGTCACTATGTGATAAGAAATTTATCAACCGCGTTAAATAATTTGATATATATACAATGATACATATTATATGATTGAACTCGATTATAAATCTCATATCACATAGCCACGCATGTAAGAAACCGTAAAAATACAATGTACAATAAAATCGTTTGACATAAAATTAGAGCATGTCCCTTTATACAAATTATAAATCATCACGCCCTACAAAATCGACCATTTTCGTACTCTGCATTAATTCTAACGGAAACAGATGATGTTCCCTGATAATTTATATAAGGAAGTATTTTGCTGTGTAGATTACCACGATTCTGTGAAAAACCAATGAAAACCATTGAGACATAATCATACATACACCTCTGAATATTTGATACAGCTCAACCACGTGTCTAACGGGTTTATACATTAAATGAACTGAAAAAAATGTATAATTCTACTAAATACCGCTGTCTGACTCCGTAGGTCTCTCCGTTAATACTTTTAACGTTTCAAGTTGAATACGTATACAATACTTTTAACATCACTCAGCGCTCTAAGCCTCTATTTTGTTACTATTGGTACAAAATACTAATCAATCCCACAAAAGTACATTTGAAAATATATTTTAATATCTAAAGGTTTATTCTCGTTGAAGTCTTGTTTTGACCTAAGATTTCCAAATCAAATTGACCAATACCGATATATTTCACAAGTTATTTACAAACTTCGTAAAATAGACATCTATAACGTTCCAAAGGGAACATAATCTAAAATAAACATAAAATAAACTGTGAAGTTTTATTATCAAGATGGTGACATGATCTATAGACTGCGATTCATTTCCCAGACGAAGGCTACGTAGCCGAAAATTTTGAAGCGAGATAGTTTATATTATGTTTATTGACATCTATATCGTTTGTAGATTTTTTTATAAAGCTATTTTAATTAATGATCCTTTTAGCGGCCATTTTGAATTTTTTTTTTTTTTTTTTTTTCGTTTTTCGTCCAAAATTAATCTCAAAGTCCTATCAATAGTTAAAGTCATTTTAGGATGGTCTCCTCTACTTCTATTATTTGTTTGTTTGCATTTAGAAAATTTGAGGAATGTTTTTTTCTGTAACAGGTTATCAGTCCAACTTATATCCATTACACCCATGTATTTATAGTACATACTGCCAAATAAACCAAACCGCGCATACTGACACCCCTGTATACTGAGATCTAAGCTGTGAGAGCTGGATCAGAAACTACTTTTTTGTAGACTATGATACACCAGAACCTTTATCAAAGGAGCGAATGCACACCTGAAGGAAGGGGAACGTTAGGAAAAGTAAAAAAATATCCTAAATGTCACGACAGAAGTTGTAATGTTACGATCTACGAAGAAGGTGTGCTGTCTAGTGTCTCTGGCGGTATACTTCAGTGATACAGCAGGAGCAAACGTTCCCTCTATTACATTGAGACACATCACAGGTATACCACGGCCTCCCAAAAATATAGATATTCACACAAGCAACGCTTTGCATACAGGGGAGGTGATCTGTAAGGGTCATGACTGTCAGAGCGAAAAGTCCACAATACACCAACCAATATTTGACTTTTCTTCTTGTAGAGAGGATAATGAGTGTATGGTAACAGTTTTATGGTCAGTTAGGTGAAAATTTCGAAACTTAAAGCTCATACATTTATGAGCGTAAAACTAGCGTAAAAAGGCTTAAAGATGCTCCATCGCCGACATAGCATAAATGCTATTCATTATTTGAACAATAATTGGTGTCCAATCGTGTGTATGTATGTCTAATTAACACAAAAATAATATATATATATTTTCATTTTGCTTTTGGTGCATGCGCAATCAGTACTTCATTCCATATAGGATATAGTGCGTTGGAATTTTTTCGGATTGCAATTAATTATTTTTCATATTTTTAACTTGACGTTGAATTAGAAGCTCAAACTTTTCAATGGTGGTAATGGTGTAAAGAAAGTATTTTTTGTAACTGAAGAAAAATACTAAATCGTCTGCTCCTGTTTTTAATATTTAAAAAATACTATTTGTCGGTGGTGGAGCATCTTTAACATTAATAACGCATTGATACAATTGTATGATAAAAATTAGCAATTTTTTTTCGTCTTTTCTATCTCTTTAAATGATGGCATTTTAAAATACAGAAATCGGACAAAAGTATTGGTACAGATTATATGTTTACTATATATGTCATGTATTGTGACAAATTTTCTATCAATCATCACGGTTCGATGACACCACTCCACAGAGTCTTTTTATAGTAGCGACCGAGACAAACAATAAATTGAATGTGTGTGTGAACTGACAAAATCATATTTTTATCTCCGGTGATATCTGACCGAAATCTATCCTCGTCTGTATCTTGTACTGCCTGACTGAACTAACACTAACACAGTCCGTATCTATATGTGGTTATCTCTGACTGACCCTAATTATCATTAATACTTGAGTCAATTGATTTCTGACTGTACTAATTACGTATTTACACAATACAGAGTTATCTGCACTTGCGGGTAGGTATTGATTGTGATGTGATGCGTTTGTGAGCATAACGTCATCATTTTCAGGGACGACGACGAGAATTACGCTTAGAAAATAATGACGTCACAATGAATACCTACCAACAAGGGAGGTAACTCTGTAATATGCAAAGACGGAATAACATTGATCTCTGATCTAATTAACATCTTCATAATTGTTCATATCAGTATTGTCTCTGATTTCATGATAAACAACTCTCTGATCTTCAGTGTTCAGTTGACTATAATCGTCAACCCGGGACCGTCCTATATCTATCAAAGAATTGTATACATTTCCCACCGGCGGGGAATTTTCATTGGAAACTCTCAGATCTTCAGTGTTTAGTTGACTATAATCGTCAACCCGAGACCGTCCTATATCCATCAGTGAGTTGTATACATTTTCCACCGGCGGAGAATTTTCATTTGAAACGTCCATGTCCATAACCCTCCGATACGATTTTGTTTTGCGTTTAACAAAAGCAAAAAATATAACAAGAACAATAATCAGAGATACAATTGAACTAACTATTGTGATGATTGCTCCGGTGCTTATTCCGTTGTGGCCATCTTTTGGCGTGTTGTTCACTTCCGGTTTGTGGTCCACTTCCGGAATACCGTCATTGGGAGCAGATTTGGTACCGGGTATAAGTGCTGTAGTATGAGATACTGATGGAAATTCGTCATTGATCTCACATAGCTTTGGCAGCAAAACATTACATATTTGTATTGAAAATCTGACCATTCCTTCCATATCTTTATGTAACGCACCGCAGAATTCCGCTTCGTTTACCTGTTTCTATACAAGCTTTTGTTTTCTGAAGATGCCCACCCAGTACAAAGTGTATTCTTTTAATATGACATTTGCCTCTAGATCAGTTTCATTTGCGAAAAAGTATTGAACATTTTGGACGGTCAAGGCCGCTGTCCACCATGGTGCTTCGAGATATTCAATATGCAGAGATCCTCGTACACCAAAATATCTCTCTTCGGATTTACAATTTACATGCAAGAACCTTATATCCTGAATATAACTATGGAATACTGCTAAGCAGTTAGATATTCCACGTCTTATCGATAGTTCAATGGGACGATATTGACAGAAACAGCCAGAGTTAGGGTCACCAAAAGTCTCTCCACAGATTCCGTTATACATAGGGAAGCACTGTTTCGCTGTACACGTAGTCTTTGCTTCTATACTACATTCCTGACAATAACAACACTTATCAAACAAGGAAAATGTCGTTTTGTTGCAATGTTCATAGCATTCAATGATAGGGTCGGTTTGTCCTGACAGCCTGTGAGTACAAGGTCCGTTGTACAGCTGAAGTGTACAGCCTTCATATCTCATCCAGTCTGTGGATTGTGTGTATACCCCGATCTGTACAGGACGTACGGATAGAATGGAGGAGAGAGGACCAATGTCATCTCTGTCTTTGTCTTTTAGATTACCAAATGTCGGAGGTGTCCATAATGTACAATTATCTTTAGGTCCTCTCAAAACCAGCTCACAGTGTACAAACTCACAAATCCCAGACAGCAAAACTAGAAGTAGTATGGCGATGGTATACTCCATCTTTTAAAATATAAGCAAGAAGTATTGGGTCAACACTATTACTCATGGGTTACCGCAATATGAGTTAATCCATTTAACATATTACATTTCATTCATAGTAAAGTATATCAGGAAGTTTTTATCTGTCGACGCCGAGGTACCCCAGGACGTGACAGTCAACGAAATGTGTGCCTCCTTCCCATTATTTGCTGTATCACTGAATTATGCCGTCGAGCAAGCACACCCGAGCCGGTTACATTATACTGACAGCCAGTCGTCCCACTCCCTTATTTTATTTTGAGCCCTAAACAGGAGCAAAACTACCACTTTTATAGACTATGGTGTGTTTCGGCCCGGGAACAGAATGCAACAGTATTTTCCTCACAAATGACTTAGTAAATACAAGATCACAGCACGCTTATGAATGTCGATGTTATTTGATCGATTATGACGTTCAGGTTTGATACAACCCTGGATTGTCTGTTTGTTTATTTTTATTAATTAACGTCCTATTAACAGCCAGGGCCATGTAAAGAAGGCCTTCAGTGTGTGCGGTGTAGCGTTTATGTAGTGCGAGGTGCGTGTTTTGTGAAACCGTGGTATATTCGTGATCAGTCTTCTTGTATAGTGGAACTGTTGCCCTTTTTATAGTGCTATATCACTGAAGTATGCTGCCGCAAGCAACACACCCCAGCCGGTCACATTATACTAACAACGGTCGAACCAGTCGCCCCACTCCCTGTATGCTGAGCGCTAAGCAGGAGCAGAAACTACCACTTATATATACTTTGGTGTGTCTCGGCCAGGGGACAGAAACCCAGAGTCTTCCTCACAGGGGCGTGCGCTCAATCGAAGACCGAAAGTGAGGCGATGTCAAGGAAGACGTTAGAAAGAATAGTCAGTTAGAACGAAGATAAAAGATAAGATCCTAAATTAAATCGCCGTTTACAACCATGCAATAGGGACAAGCAGGTACAATCCTAACACCCTAAATGCAGGGCTAGCCTTAATGTCATTGCCGATAATAAGATATACCATTTTATTATTTTCCTGCCGTTGAAACCGAAGGCGACTATAATGTTTGTCCGTGTCTGTTTGTCTGTCTGTCAGTCCATCCGTTCGTGCATATTTTTGTTTCTAATTGATAACTTTGATCAAATTTCACACAATGGTAGCATATGGAAAACATACAAGTGTCTAGTAAGTACGTATCAGGTTTGTTGATGGAGGAAAGCCGGAGTAACCGGAGAAAAACCACTATCAGTGGCCTGTACCTGACAACTGCCCCACATGGGATTCGATCTCGCAACCCAGAAGTGGGTGGTTTGTGGTAACATGTCGATACGCCTTAACCACTCGGCCACCGCGGCTCCGTTATACAGGATTGAATTAAATTTGGAGTCAAAAGTCAACTTCAAAAGTCACTGTTACAATGAATTCGTTTTCCGGAAATATACAATTATAGCATAACTAAGAAATAATAATTACCATATAATACAAAATGTAATTGACGGCATGGAACATTGACACTTACTGTAAGCTTGTTGGTATATGTACAGCTAATACTCAATTCAATCTTTACTTTTAAAATGAATTCGATTCCGATTCCCTTTTCATCATGTCTCCGCCATGATATTTGGCGAGCTAGTACCATCGCCCTATCCAATTATCTCACGTTCCGGTCCGACCCGGTTGATCGATGGGGCGGAATATTTTCCAATTAAGTTTATGTTAATTGAAACAAAACACGGATTACCTCTCGAGTAACATGTGAGTAAATATATGTGCATATTAATGATTTGGACAACTGCTCTAAAACTTGTAAAAGGTTTTGTATCAAACAAAAAATGACCAATCTATATCGATGATGTGAGCCGCTTGAAGGATCTACACCATCTTGAGGTTGTGTGCGTAAGCTTATCATTGGCGAAAATTGACTTTTGACATATTTTGAAATCTCATAAACTTCCCAGTTCCATTATGTTACCCCGCTCATTTACGATTGTCCATTCCTCGCAGGGTTTAGAAATATTTCAGCAGATTCCCAGACCTGTTATATCCGAGATTTGGTTTTATATGTATCATTTTGTACGTTAAAATAAAGCACAAGGATAAAATATAAATAATTACGGATTTTTGAAGAAGTTGTGTGGTTTCTTTTACAGATTGTCTTAACAACGCGCATTACATTGGCGAAAGTTAATGTGCAAATAAAGTTTACAATGCTATACGATGTTGATATGACAGCCGATCACAGAAGTGTACACATATGCCGATTAGTAAGGTTATCAAGAAAAGAGAAAACAGAAATGTAAATTTAGTAAATTTAATATATAAATAGAGGATATTCCGTGTTTCTTGATCAATACCAGTTATATTTCATCGAGTGAGGTGGAAACTTTTATCAATACCAGTTATATTTCGTCGAGTGAGGTGGAAACTTTGATCAATACCAGTTATATTTCATCGAGTGAGGTGGAAACTTTGATCGATACCAGTTATATTTCATCGAGTGAGGTGGAACTTTGATCAATACCAGTTATATTTCATCGAGTGAGGTGGATTTTTTTCTCTCCTCTATTTACAGAAGACCATCACTACTAGTTATTCATAGTTATTTGCCCTTACGATTATTACGTCATATTTTATGGACATCACGTCATATTTCTACACAGTAATATGACGTTGTTTTCGCGCATAAAATAATGGCGTAACAATCAAAATTATATTTTAACTGTCAATGCTGTATTTCAGTTGGTCAAATGCGATGGAAAATATCAAAATTGAGGAAGTATATCGCTTTTATGTTGATCGGAGAAACTATAAATTCAAACTCGTTCTTCTCAAACCTACAAAAAATGTTTGGGGTTAATAAAACTGTAGGAACTGGAGATATGTACTACGAGACTCATCACTATGGAATCGACATGTGAATAAAAACTTAAGCCAGGGAGATCTGTACTTCCATCTGAAGGAACTACGAGACTCGTTAGTGTGGAATCGACACGTGATTGGATAAAACTTAAGCCTGGGAGATATGTACCTCTATCTGAAGGTATTGTCCTATGAAATTCATGCCAAAATAAGTTTAGGTATGTACAGTAATGTAAACCAATTCAGCCTTTAAATTTTAACTGCTTAAAAACCACAAGAATTAAACAACATCAAAGATTGTTTCACAAACGAAAGGTTATCTTTTTGTGCTTCTCAATGACAAGCAAAATATTTTGCATGAGGTTACTAAGAGTCAGGTGCATAGTATATATTATATTCATAACATCCATTTTTTTGGCCTGTGGTAATTCCGGTTGTTAAAGGTCAATGGGTGTATACTGATACTTTCGTTTGTAGTAATTAAACATAAGAGTAGAAATGATTTTTGCCTGCAAATCATGGGTTTGTAAACTTCACCTTCTCCACCTCAAGGTTGCGAGTTCGAATCCTAAGGGGGCATTTGTAGGGCACTGACCGAATGGTCGATGGTTTTTTCCCCCACCATCAAACCTAGCACGTCCTTAAATGACATTGACTGTTGATAGGACGCAACTCCAAGTTAACCAAATCAAACAACACCTATAATGCAAACAGGATGGTTGAGTTGTACCTGCTACCCCACTGCATGATGGTATGAGACTACATTTGGGATCGTGACACGATAGATTATAGATAGATTCATTTTCAACCATTTCCTAAAATGAGATTGATGTATAGCACTTCATGAGGATATTGACGTGATATGCTTAACCAATAGCCTTCCCCACAAGGGCGATCGTACATCGTATAGCCAAAGGCGATGTCAATGAAGACATTAGGTTTAAGTAAGTCAGTAATGAAGAATAAAAACATATAAGAATTTGACATACCTTTACAATCTTGCCATGAGGACATCAGGCACAATTATAAAGTACTCCATACAGGACATGAAATCCATTGTGACGTCATGATTTAGGGAATGCGGGAAAATGGTTACATCTTCTGAATTCATGCTGCACAGTTTGGTTTCGAAATTCTTCAAAATGCCGATTGTAGCTATGTAAGAGGCATTTTTGATAAACATCTTTTCAGCGTTGTTGATTTTTCTCGCCTTGACTCATGGTATACGTATCAGACATATTTAGAAATAAGACTTTTATTTACAAGCTGTTATTACTTGGCAAAAATCAAACAAATGTAACAATGACAACAGGATTATACATTTAATAATTGGAGAACAGCTGAATGATTAATATCAACGAAGTACACTTTGTATTAAAAAAGCCCACAAAGACCAATACGTTATGGAGAGAAGCCGAAAACGTGTCTATTATAATAGACACTTTGGGGCTTCCCTCTAACTTAAAACATAAAAACAGTCTAACAAGCGTTTCATTTTCGGGTACTTGCCCATGCTTTTTATACCTTATATTTATTTGTGTTGCGATGGTCTTAACTGACATATGCCCCTATACTGTCTTTGACCCTGTTTTGAGCGCGTTTGTTTGGTATAGTTTTGGTCTTTATGTTTTGGTATATATTCGTGTTTTTCGATGTCCGACTGTCAACGTTTTGGGCGGTTGTGGTATATTCGTGTTGCGATGTCCGACTGTCTGTATGTTTTTGGGCGTTTGTGGTATATTTTCGTGTTGCAATGTCCGACTGTCTTTATGTTTTGGACGGTTGTTGTATATTCGTGTTGCTAATGTCCGACTGTCTATATGTTTTCGGGACGGTTGTGGTATACTCTCGTGTTGCAATGTCCGACTGTCTATGTGTTTTGGACGGTTGTTGTATATTCGTGTTGCTATGTCCGACGTCTATATGTTTCGGGCGGTTGTGGTATACTCGTGTTGCCAATGGTACCTAACAGTCTATATGTTTTGGGCGGTTTGTGGTTTATATTCGTGTTGCGATGTCCGAGCTTGTCTATATGTTTTGGGTGGTCGTGGTATATTCGTGTTACGATGTCCGACTGTCTATATGTTTTGGTGGTCGTGGTATATTCATGTGCGATGGTCCGACTGTTTATATGTTTTGGGCGGTTGTTGGTTTTTTCGTGTTTGTAATGTTACTTACCACAGCGGCCCTTCATTTTTGTTGTAACGTTACACATTTGTTTAAGGATTAAGGTTACAAAGCAAAAAAAGGTGGCACTCACAGCTCCTTTTTTTTTTGGTGTAACTTAACACCAATGGAGTCACTTCACAGTGGCTTATAACCTAAATATTTTGTTGTAACGTTGCACCTAACGGTGTTACTTTACACCAGTGGTGGTAACCTAAAAAATTGGTGTAACGTTGCACCAAGAAAGGAGGCAGCTTATCACCTCAAGTTTTTACTTTCGCTAATTTCGCGATCCTAATTAATAGTTAAATCCGCGTAAGTACATCTTCGCCTATTACACCATTCATATCGATAGGAAAATCCGCGAATTTTAATCTCTTGCGAACTTGTTTTAAAATATTCTTTAAATGTTTAATTTCGAAACAGTATACGGTTTGTTTTGACACATATGTTTTCTAGGCATCTTATTATTATGCTTCCAGAGGTGTCGGAATCATCGAAAAAAAGTTTTCACGCTTGTCAATGTTTGTAAGGATAATTCTTAAATGTATACGAAATCAAATTGTAACGCGCGCCATTGTGTATTTTGACTTGGGCCGCTGATCCATTAGAAAGATAAAGGAAGTACAGAATGATAAAGTATTCGGCTTAAATTAATGTTCTCAAATAACTATAATTTTTGAGCCTCCGCTCTTTTCATGATCTAAGTAATAGCGACACTGTTTATTGTTTTGATTGAATAAACTATCTTACTGTATCAACAAAATAAATATTTTCTCGGTAAAAAAGTAACGTTATTTTCAGAAACTAATGCTGGGTTTGCTATTCATCTCCACACATTACCTTCCCTGCGGTTGAATATTGATATTGGAATCATATGTTTACGAGCGTAACGTCATGTTTTCTTGGGAAATGACGAGAGTTTTTTCTCTCTTACCTTTTTGATCACCCAAAATTAATAATCATCGCATGCCCTCCTTGTCAAACTTCAACCAAATCTTGTGGGCATGCATACTGGTATATATTGTTTAACTATATTACCTCTGGAGTAAATCTTATTCAAAGAAGGTACGTTTTGAAATAAGTTGCCGGCCATTTCCTTTTATTGCCTAGACAATAGAATGGTTTTAACAAGTTAAGACGATAATGCCATATCAGTTCATTGTTTGGTTATTTATTTTTTATCTATATAAAAGTAAATCTTCCCCATCAAAAGCAAATAATTCCGTGCGTAGCTTCTAAATTTCAATTTTCGATTGATCATTATTCATTCTAAAGTTCTTCTGAATGATTCTCAGAGGAAAAGTGAAATGTAGAATGCAAAAAACAGGCTAAAAGTTTAGTTTTCTTCGTGATAACTAAGATATGAGCGAAGGGGCGTAATTCTAACTGATAATCAATGCTTATGCTAAGATGACATGCTAGATCTCCTATATCATTATGAATTTCCTGATCCAGATGAAATAATACCCTCGAAAAAAGTATATTTGTTTCTTCTTCTTACTTTCTCTCATTTCCTTATCTACTCTCCATCATCTATCCTTCTCTCTCTATTCCCCTCACCTTTCTGAAATACATTTTCATTTAATAATTATTGTATATAAAGTTGAAGAGTTTTTCATGGTTATGGAGCTATAACATAATTGTACTCTAAATAAAACCGCGAATATGAGCTGATAAAGTAAAATGTTTATAGCCAATGAAAATGCTCGTTACAAGCCAAAATTGAATTTAAATAGCTGTACATGCCACCTTGTCCGTGTAATTTTAATGTTTTATTTGTATACTAGAAAAATAATCGTTTATACTTAATGTATGAAGCCAATTTAGAGCCATTGTATGCGATTTAAGGTAAGATTGAGTGTATAAGGATGCATGTTTTATCCTAAATGTATCAACTCCACATATATAAAGTACTTTATATGTCATTAGAGATCATTGTGATCCCATAATAATACATTTTCACCATTTGTTATGTTAATATTAGTACTTGGGAAACCGAAATAAGTAATCAGAGAAGCGTGTATAAAAAATGACATATAGGAAGTAGATATTGGGAAATCAACTTCACGCATGTACACAGCTACTCCGCTAAACCAGTCTATATTAATAGGCATTTTAGGTCATATGGCCCGAAGGGTCAGGATGATCTACAGTCATCATGTTTCGTCCGTCGACGTCCGCCGTCCGCCGTGCGTAAGCTTTTCACATTTTTAAGTTATTCTCCAGTACTACTAACCGGTGCGATTCGGCTGAAATTGGATGAAATGATCGTGATATGGTCCCGAAAAAGTATTGTTATAATTTCGGGTCGATCCGAAATCCAAGATAGCCGCCACAGCAGACATCTTGAAAACACACATTTTGAATTTCTTCTTAAGTTCTACCGGTGCAATTTGGCTGAAACTTGCATGAAATTATCCTGACATGGTCCCGACAAAGTGTTGTTACATTGTCTTGGTGATCACAATTCGAAGATGGCTACCATGACACTATATTTAATTAATTTCCTATACGAGTATTGCTAAGGTAGTCAGATGACCGGTAAGGTCCTTGGGCTTCTTGTTTTAAAATATTAGGCAAAAATAAACAATGGAAAAGTCTAATGATATAGGTAAGTTTAGCGGAATAGTACACTGTGGCACTACACATGCTAATTTAGATGCAGCTGGAAAGCCTCTCCAACGGAATACATTTTGTGACTTATTTCATCATGACCCATCCCGTCAATTCGAAATGTTTTATCCGTCAATACGATTACGCGAATGTGTTTAACATCTAACGGAAATTTTCTATCTTGACCCCGAACTTAAACCCTGGTGAAGAGACGTCATTCAGTCAGGAACATTTTCAAGAATGGCGTCACTTTTACGAAATCGAAAATCTCGTATGGCAGTGTCGTCTTTTCCTTGATTGATGGCAAAAATATACATTATAAAGTAATTACTTGATAGGATATTGTTTTTGAGTATTTTCCATATTCTTTCAATGTTACTGCAAACTGAACAGAAATAGTGGTACTTTTTTGCGAAGGCGCTTATTATTTCTCAAGGTGGTAAAATAGAGGATTTTTTGTGCATCAAAGAAGCGCCTCGCTTCGAGTGTGGCTAAGGAAATAACTGGCAATTAGGTTTCGTTTTGAATGTCATCTAGTAGGATATGTTTGCAAGATAAACAAAATACCGTGCATTATCTCTCGTCCAGCCATGTCATACGGTCCATGTCATAAAGATCGTAACATGTGATAAATAGAATCTTACACTTGTCACTATGTGATAAGAAATTTATCAACCGCGTTAAATAATTTGATATATATACAATGATACATATTATATGATTGAACTCGATTATAAATCTCATATCACATAGCCACGCATGTAAGAAACCGTAAAAAACAATGTACAATAAAATCGTTTGACATAAAATTAGAGCATGTCCCTTTATACAAATTATGAATCATCACGCCCTACAAAATCGACCATTTTCGTACTCTGCATTAATTCTAACGGAAACAGATGATGTTCCCTGATAATTTATATAAGGAAGTATTTTGCTGTGTAGATTACCACGATTCTGTGAAAAACCAATGAAAACCATTGAGACATAATCATACATACACCTCTGAATATTTGATACAGCTCAACCACGTGTCTAACGGGTTTATACATTAAATGAACTGAAAAAAAATGTATAATTCTACTAAATACCGCTGTCTGACTCCGTAGGTCTCTCCGTTAATACTTTTAACGTTTCAAGTTGAATACGTATACAATACTTTTAACATCACTCAGCGCTCTAAGCCTCTATTTTGTTACTATTGGTACAAAATACTAATCAATCCCACAAAAGTACATTTGAAAATATATTTTAATATCTAAAGGTTTATTCTCGTTGAAGTCTTGTTTTGACCTAAGATTTCCAAATCAAATTGACCAATACCGATATATTTCACAAGTTATTTACAAACTTCGTAAAATAGACATCTATAACGTTCCAAAGGGAACATAATCTAAAATAAACATAAAATAAACTGTGAAGTTTTATTATCAAGATGGTGACATGATCTATAGACTGCGATTCATTTCCCAGACGAAGGCTACGTAGCCGAAAATTTTGAAGCGAGATAGTTTATATTATGTTTATTGACATCTATATCGTTTGTAGATTTTTTTATAAAGCTATTTTAATTAATGATCCTTTTAGCGGCCATTTTGAATTTTTTTTTTTTTTTTTTTTTCGTTTTTCGTCCAAAATTAATCTCAAAGTCCTATCAATAGTTAAAGTCATTTTAGGATGGTCTCCTCTACTTCTATTATTTGTTTGTTTGCATTTAGAAAATTTGAGGAATGTTTTTTTTCTGTAACAGGTTATCAGTCCAACTTATATCCATTACACACCCATGTATTTATAGTACATACTGCCAAATACACCAAACCGCGCATACTGACACCCCTGTATACTGAGATCTAAGCTGTGAGAGCTGGATCAGAAACTACTTTTTTGTAGACTATGATACACCAGAACCTTTATCAAAGGAGCGAATGCACACCTGAAGGAAGGGGAACGTTAGGAAAAGTAAAAAAATATCCTAAATGTCACGACAGAAGTTGTAATGTTACGATCTACGAAGAAGGTGTGCTGTCTAGTGTCTCTGGCGGTATACTTCAGTGATACAGCAGGAGCAAACGTTCCCTCTATTACATTGAGGACACATCACAGGTATACCACGGCCTCCCAAAAATATAGATATTCACACAAGCAACGCTTTGCATACAGGGGAGGTGATCTGTAAGGGTCATGACTGTCAGAGCGAAAAGTCCACAATACACCAACCAATATTTGACTTTTCTTCTTGTAGAGAGGATAATGAGTGTATGGTAACAGTTTTATGGTCAGTTAGGTGAAAATTTCGAAACTTAAAGCTCATACATTTATGAGCGTAAAACTAGCGTAAAAAGGCTTAAAGATGCTCCATCGCCGACATAGCATAAATGCTATTCATTATTTGAACAATAATTGGTGTCCAATCGTGTGTATGTATGTCTAATTAACACAAAAATAATATATATATATTTTCATTTTGCTTTTGGTGCATGCGCAATCAGTACTTCATTCCATATAGGATATAGTGCGTTGGAATTTTTTCGGATTGCAATTAATTATTTTTCATATTTTTAACTTGACGTTGAATTAGAAGCTCAAACTTTTCAATGGTGGTAATGGTGTAAAGAAAGTATTTTTTGTAACTGAAGAAAAATACTAAATCGTCTGCTCCTGTTTTTAATATTTAAAAAATACTATTTGTCGGTGGTGGAGCATCTTTAACATTAATAACGCATTGATACAATTGTATGATAAAAATTAGCAATTTTTTTTCGTCTTTTCTATCTCTTTAAATGATGGCATTTTAAAATACAGAAATCGGACAAAAGTATTGGTACAGATTATATGTTTACTATATATGTCATGTATTGTGACAAATTTTCTATCAATCATCACGGTTCGATGACACCACTCCACAGAGTCTTTTTATAGTAGCGACCGAGACAAACAATAAATTGAATGTGTGTGTGAACTGACAAAATCATATTTTTATCTCCGGTGATATCTGACCGAAATCTATCCTCGTCTGTATCTTGTACTGCCTGACTGAACTAACACTAACACAGTCCGTATCTATATGTGGTTATCTCTGACTGACCCTAATTATCATTAATACTTGAGTCAATTGATTTCTGACTGTACTAATTACGTATTTACACAATACAGAGTTATCTGCACTTGCGGGTAGGTATTGATTGTGATGTGATGCGTTTGTGAGCATAACGTCATCATTTTCAGGGACGACGACGAGAATTACGCTTAGAAAATAATGACGTCACAATGAATACCTACCAACAAGGGAGGTAACTCTGTAATATGCAAAGACGGAATAACATTGATCTCTGATCTAATTAACATCTTCATAATTGTTCATATCAGTATTGTCTCTGATTTCATGATAAACAACTCTCTGATCTTCAGTGTTCAGTTGACTATAATCGTCAACCCGGGACCGTCCTATATCTATCAAAGAATTGTATACATTTCCCACCGGCGGGGAATTTTCATCTTTGGAAACTCTCTGATCTTCAGTGTTTAGTTGACTATAATCGTCAACCTGAGACCGTCCTATATCCATCAGTGAGTTGTATATATTTCCCACCGGCGGGGAATTTTCATTTGAAACGTCCATGTCCATAACCCTCCGACACGATTTTGTTTTGCGTTTAACAAAAGCAAAAAATATAACAATTATCAGAGATACAATTGAACTAACTATTTTGATGATTGCTCCGGTGCTTATTCCGTTGTGGCCATCTTTTGGCGTGTTGTTCACTTCCGGTTTGTGGTCCACTTCCGGAATACCGTCATTGGGAGCAGATTTGGTACCGGGTATAAGTGCTGTAGTATGAGATACTGATGGAAATTCGTCATTGATCTCACATAGCTTTGGCAGCAAAACATTACATATTTGTATTGAAAATCTGACCATTCCTTCCATATCTTTATGTAACGCACCGCAGAATTCCGCTTCGTTTACCTGTTTCCTTACAAGCTTTTGTTTTCTGAAGATGCCTACCCAGTACAAAGTGTATTCTTTTAATATGACATTTGTCTGTAGATCAGTTTCATTTGCGAAAAAGTATTGAGCATTTTGGACGGTCAAGGCCGCTGTCCACCATGGTGCTTCGAGGTATTCAATATGCAGAGATCCTCGTACACCAAAATATCTCTCTTCGGATTTACAATTTACATGCAAGAGCCTTATATCCTGAATATAACTATGGAATACTGCTAAGCAGTTAGATATTCCACGTCTTATCGATAGTTCAATGGGACGATATTGACAGAAACAGCCAGAGTTAGGGTCACCAAAAGTCTCTCCACAGATTCCGTTATACATAGGGAAGCACTGTTTCGCTGTACACGTAGTCTTTGCTTTTATACTACATTCCTGACAATAACAACACTTATCAAACAAAGAAAACGTCGTTTTGTTGCAATGTTCATAGCATTCCAAGATAGGATCGCTTTGTCCTGACAGCCTGTGAGTACATGTACATGACCGTCGTACAGCTGAAGTGTACAGCCTTCATATCTCATCCAGTCTGTGGATTGTGTGTATACCCCGATCTGTACAGGACGTACGGATAGAATGGAGGAGAGAGGACCAATGTCATCTCTGTCTTTGTCTTTTAGATTACCAAATGTCGGAGGTGTCCATAATGTACAATTATCTTTAGGTCCTCTCAAAACCAGCTCACAGTGTACAAACTCACAAATCCCAGACAGCAAAACTAGAAGTAGTATGGCGATGGTATACTCCATCTTTTAAAATATAAGCAAGAAGTATTGGGTCAACACTATTACTCATGGGTTACCGCAATATGAGTTAATCCATTTAACATATTACATTTCATTCATAGTAAAGTATATCAGGAAGTTTTTATCTGTCGACGCCGAGGTACCCCAGGACGTGACAGTCAACGAAATGTGTGCCTCCTTCCCATTATTTGCTGTATCACTGAATTATGCCGTCGAGCAAGCACACCCGAGCCGGTTACATTATACTGACAGCCAGTCGTCCCACTCCCTTATTTTATTTTGAGCCCTAAACAGGAGCAAAACTACCACTTTTATAGACTATGGTGTGTTTCGGCCCGGGAACAGAATGCAACAGTATTTTCCTCACAAATGACTTAGTAAATACAAGATCACAGCACGCTTATGAATGTCGATGTTATTTGATCGATTATGACGTTCAGGTTTGATACAACCCTGGATTGTCTGTTTGTTTATTTTTATTAATTAACGTCCTATTAACAGCCAGGGCCATGTAAAGAAGGCCTTCAGTGTGTGCGGTGTAGCGTTTATGTAGTGCGAGGTGCGTGTTTTGTGAAACCGTGGTATATTCGTGATCAGTCTTCTTGTATAGTGGAACTGTTGCCCTTTTTATAGTGCTATATCACTGAAGTATGCTGCCGCAAGCAACACACCCCAGCCGGTCACATTATACTAACAACGGTCGAACCAGTCGCCCCACTCCCTGTATGCTGAGCGCTAAGCAGGAGCAGAAACTACCACTTATATATACTTTGGTGTGTCTCGGCCAGGGGACAGAAACCCAGAGTCTTCCTCACAGGGGCGTGCGCTCAATCGAAGACCGAAAGTGAGGCGATGTCAAGGAAGACGTTAGAAAGAATAGTCAGTTAGAACGAAGATAAAAGATAAGATCCTAAATTAAATCGCCGTTTACAACCATGCAATAGGGACAAGCAGGTACAATCCTAACACCCTAAATGCAGGGCTAGCCTTAATGTCATTGCCGATAATAAGATATACCATTTTATTATTTTCCTGCCGTTGAAACCGAAGGCGACTATAATGTTTGTCCGTGTCTGTTTGTCTGTCTGTCAGTCCATCCGTTCGTGCATATTTTTGTTTCTAATTGATAAATTTGATCAAATTTCACACAATGGTAGCATATGGAAAACATACAAGTGTCTAGTAAGTACGTATCAGGTTTGTTGATGGAGGAAAGCCGGAGTAACCGGAGAAAAACCACTATCAGTGGCCTGTACCTGACAACTGCCCCACATGGGATTCGATCTCGCAACCCAGAAGTGGGTGGTTTGTGGTAACATGTCGATACGCCTTAACCACTCGGCCACCGCGGCTCCGTTATACAGGATTGAATTAAATTTGGAGTCAAAAGTCAACTTCAAAAGTCACTGTTACAATGAATTCGTTTTCCGGAAATATACAATTATAGCATAACTAAGAAATAATAATTACCATATAATACAAAATGTAATTGACGGCATGGAACATTGACACTTACTGTAAGCTTGTTGGTATATGTACAGCTAATACTCAATTCAATCTTTACTTTTAAAATGAATTCGATTCCGATTCCCTTTTCATCATGTCTCCGCCATGATATTTGGCGAGCTAGTACCATCGCCCTATCCAATTATCTCACGTTCCGGTCCGACCCGGTTGATCGATGGGGCGGAATATTTTCCAATTAAGTTTATGTTAATTGAAACAAAACACGGATTACCTCTCGAGTAACATGTGAGTAAATATATGTGCATATTAATGATTTGGACAACTGCTCTAAAACTTGTAAAAGGTTTTGTATCAAACAAAAAATGACCAATCTATATCGATGATGTGAGCCGCTTGAAGGATCTACACCATCTTGAGGTTGTGTGTGCGTAAGCTTATCATTGGCGAAAATTGACTTTTGACATATTTTGAAATCTCATAAACTTCCCAGTTCCATTATGTTACCCCGCTCATTTACGATTGTCCATTCCTCGCAGGGTTTAGAAATATTTCAGCAGATTCCCAGACCTGTTATATCCGAGATTTGGTTTTATATGTATCATTTTGTACGTTAAAATAAAGCACAAGGATAAAATATAAATAATTACGGATTTTTGAAGAAGTTGTGTGGTTTCTTTTACAGATTGTCTTAACAACGCGCATTACATTGGCGAAAGTTAATGTGCAAATAAAGTTTACAATGCTATACGATGTTGATATGACAGCCGATCACAGAAGTGTACACATATGCCGATTAGTAAGGTTATCAAGAAAAGAGAAAACAGAAATGTAAATTTAGTAAATTTAATATATAAATAGAGGATATTCCGTGTTTCTTGATCAATACCAGTTATATTGCATCGAGTGAGGTGGAAACTTTTATCAATACCAGTGATATTTCGTCGAGTGAGGTGGAAACTTTGATCAATACCAGTTATATTTCATCGAGTGAGGTGGAAACTTTGATCGATACCAGTTATATTTCATCGAGTGAGGTGGAACTTTGATCAATACCAGTTATATTTCATCGAGTGAGGTGGATTTTTTTCTCTCCTCTATTTACAGAAGACCATCACTACTAGTTATTCATAGTTATTTGCCCTTACGATTATTACGTCATATTTTATGGACATCACGTCATATTTCTACACAGTAATATGACGTTGTTTTCGCGCATAAAATAATGGCGTAACAATCAAAATTATATTTTAACTGTCAATGCTGTATTTCAGTTGGTTAAATGCGATGGAAAATATCAAAATTGAGGAAGTATATCGCTTTTATGTTGATCGGAGAAACTATAAATTCAAACTCGTTCTTCTCAAACCTACAAAAAATGTTTGGGGTTAATAAAACTGTAGGAACTGGAGATATGTACTACGAGACTCATCACTATGGAATCGACATGTGATTGAATAAAAATTAAGCCAGGGAGATCTGTACTTCCATCTGAAGGAACTACGAGACTCGTTAGTGTGGAATCGACACGTGATTGAATAAAACTTAAGCCTGGGAGATCTGTACCTCTATCTGAAGGTATTATCCTATGCAATTCATGCCAAAATAAGTTTAGGTGTGTACAGTAATGTATACCAATTCAGCTTTTAAACTTTAACTGCTTAAAACCTACAAGAATTACACAACTTCAAAGATTGTTACACAAAGGAAAGGTTATCTTTTTGTGCTTCTCAATGACAAGCAAAATATCATGAGGGTACCTAGGAGTCAGGTGCATAGTATATATTATATTCATAACATCCATTTTTTTTGGCCTGTGGTAATTCCGGTTGTCAAAGGTAAATAGGTGTATACTGATACTTTCGTTGTAGTAATTAAACTAAGGGCGAATTAAACTAAGGGGGCATTTGTCAGGCACTGACCGAATGGTCGATGGTTTTCCCCCACCATCAAACCTAGCACGTCCTTACATGACATTGACTGTTGATAGGACGCAACTCCAAGTTAACCAAATCAAACAACACCTATAATACAAACAGGTTGGTTGAGTTGTACCTGCTACCCCACTGCATGATGGTATGGGACTACATTTGGGATCGTGACACGATAGATTAAAATACTTTCATTTTCAACCATTTCCTAGAATGAGATTGATGTATAGCACTTCATGAGGATATTGACGTGATATGCTTAACCAATAGCCTTTCCCACAAGGGCGATCGTACATCGTATAGCCAAAGGCGATGTCAATGAAGACAATAGGTTTAAGCAAGTCAGTAATGAAGAATAAAACATATAAGAATTTGACATACCTTTACAATCTTGCCATGGGGACATCAGGCACAATTATAAAGTACTCCATACAGGACATGAAATCATGTGACGTCATGATTTAGGGAATGCGGGAAAATGGTTACATCTTCTGAATTCATGCAGCACAGTTTGGCTTCGAAATTCTTCAAAATGCCGGTTGTAGCTATGTAAGAGGCATTTTTGATAAATATCTTTTCAGCGTTGTTGATTTTCCTCGCCTTGACTCATGGTATACATATCGGACATATATAGAAATTAGACTTTTATTTACATACTGTTATAACTTGGCAAAAATCAAATAAATGTGACAATGACAATATGATGATATGTTTAATAATTGGAGAACAGCTGAATGATTAATATCAACAGAAGCGTACTTTGTATAAAAAAGACCACAAAGATCAATACGTTATGGAGAGAAGCCGAAAAAGTGTCCATTACGTGGGAGAATTCTCCTACATAATAGACACTTTGGGGCTTCCCTCTAACTTAAAACATAAAACAGTCGGGTACCTGCCCATGCTTGTTTATACCTTTTGTGTGCAATCATATATAGCATGTATAGGCACCTTCAGCACTCTTTCATAACTTATTGGATAGTTTGTGAACTGTTCACTAATTATATAACTGCCCATACTGTCCATACTTTGTGTGTGCTCATGCATAGCATGGTCAGGTAAATCAATATCAGTTTCAAAAATGTCGTCAGACGGAGAGGATATGTTTTTGACCCAGTCAACATTTTCAAATAATATGGACTGTCTTTATTTAGAAGAAGAAACTTCTCTTGCCCAAAAGGAAAACACAATGCCCAATTTTAATGAAAGCTCGGATTTTTCCCCGATGTAAGTAAAAAGACGAAATGCGCAAAATTATGCAGGACATTGGAGAAAATACAAGATTCCAAAACCCATTAAAGGAATCAGATTTAGATTACTTGATTGAAGAGGGACTTTCAAAAACAAGAGGACAAATCAAGAAGGGTCCAGAACCTGTTCGCAACCTGGCAAACAGAAAGAGAAAAGGCAGCCTCTTTAAACAAAGTTGTGCAAACTTTCAAAGGAATATACTGGATATGTCCAATGTGACTCTATATAAGGCCTTGGAATTTCAAAATTATGTGAAATTCAAGGATATGTGCCCTGGTGCCTAACATTGAAAATTTGAAGGAATTCGGTGTATAAAAATATGGATTATACTGTGTTTGTAATATACAAATATATTAAGTTTTTTTTTCATATAAAATTGTTGAATTTCTTTTGTGTTGTGTATTTTGATTCCATCCGCTACTTTGTCTCTGGTCACTAACTGTCCATTAAGTGACCAAAAGTATCCATTTAGTTGTTACTTACTGGACAGTTCAATTCACTTAATGGACAGTTAATAATCACCAAAGTACTTTTATTCAGATTATTGACTAGCAACACAAAGGATGATATGACAACTTTGTTTAATATAATGTACAAAAATCGTGTGACATAAAATTAGAGCATGTCCTTTTATAGAAGTTATGAATCATCACGCCCTTCAAAATCGACCCTTTTCGTAGTCTGCATTAATTCTAACGGAAACGGATGATGTTCTGTGATAAGTGATAAAAGGAAGTATCTATGTGCTATACTTATTGTTTTGAGTGGCCTTAATGCACAGGTCAAAGTTCAGCTGTATTTGCTGTGAACTGTTTTTCTATCATTATCATATGTTTATCAGGTACAACGGTAATTAAACTAAACGTCAAAATAACGTAGCCAATGATATTTCATTGTAAAGAATCTACATCTTTCCAGGTACAACAAAGACAGCTCAACGTTTTATCATTTACAATAATATTAAAGAGTGTTTCTGGAGGCACATTATGAGCAACTAATTCAGAGAATTGTCCCCCCAACTGGATAGTTAACATATGAAGTCAGACACTATATTGTCATTTCTAAATATAATGTTAACATGTATATTGTAATACTGAAGACCATATTTAAACAGAATCTATGTTTACATCCTTAAAAACTATAAATATATTAACACGAAACAAGCTTTTAATTTTACATCAACTGTAATAAAGTGTACAAAAATATGTGAAAGTATACACAATCGTAATCATATATCTATACCTAGGTATCTTTGAAACAAAGTCTAAAAGATTATACGTTAAATATTATAAGGATGAAAAGGACTGTACCGAGTCCGAGACTTCTATTCCATAAGAGTATAGCGAATACAGTTTGTAAAATAAGTTATATCGCTTCACCGCTTAAAACTCCCCATTTTATCAATATTGCTCTAAAAACAATTGATTCTTATACTATCTGAAATTAAAGACAATTCTATATAATAATAATGTTGATAAAATGTATAAACAATTTTGATGCATACAAATAAAACATGACCCTTAATAGAAGTTATGAATCATCACGCCATACACAATCGTGTATTTTGATTTGATCATAACGGAAACGGATGACAACTCAAAACAATAATGTTAGCACATAAACACTTCCTTATATCACTTATCTCGGCACATCATCTGTTTCCGTTAGATTAAAAGCAGACTACGAAAGACACGATTGTGTAGGGCATGACGATTATTTGTAGATGAGAGATGGATTATTTGTAGATGAGAGATGTTTTATGATCAATTGGGTAGACAAGTTCGAAACTGAAAGCTGATATATTTATGGGTGCGATTCATTTTAAAACTTGCGTGAAATTGCTTTCCATTAATAACGCATTGATATGATAAAACTGGCAAATACATTCCGTCTGTTGTATCTCTAACAATTATGGTATCTCAAAATACACAGACAAAAGTATTGGTAGACGTTTTATTTTTACTATACATGTCATTCATTTTGACAAATTTTCTATCAATTATCACGATTTAATGACACCACTCCACAGGGCCATTTACTGGTAGCGACCAAGACGAACAATAAATTGAATGTTTATGTGAACTGACAAAATCACATTTTTCATCACCGGTGTTGTACTGCCTGACTGAACTAAAACTAACACAGTCCGTATTTACATGTAGTAATATTTGACTGACACTAGATTATCATAAATACTTGAGTCAAGTGATTTCTGAATGTTCTAATTCTGCATTTGCATAACACAGAGTTATCTGCACTTGTTGGTATTTTGATTGCGACGTGGTGCGTTTGCGAGCCAATCTGATTAAAATACAGATCCTTATTATCACTACGTTTGATAAGAGGATCAGAGAACATCCCATTAGGGGTCACGTCAAGATGACCTTTTGAAATGACCAATCAAAGTGCCACAGCCAGAATCTTGACTGGGGACAAAATAGTTTCAAAAAGCTGTCCAAATTATTTCCGCGTATGTAACCATCTCGCCTGAAGTGCACAACAAAGCTAATTGTATATATATACTGGGGCGAAAAGACGTTTTCAAATGATGTTGTTAGGTGTTGAGACTGCACTTGCTCTGATGTACACGTGGTATAAAGGTCATCTTGACGTGACCCCTTATGGGATATTGTCAGATCCTCTATTGAACGGAGTGGTTATAAGGATCTGTGTTTTAATCAGATTGGTTTGCGAGCATAATTTCAGGGAAAACGACGAGAAGGTCGTTCACAAAAAAAATGACATCATAATAGATATAAACCCACAAGGGAGGTAACTTTGTTATATACAAAGACGGAATAAGTTAATAGTGATTCCTGACCTAATTGACATCGTCATAATTGTTCTGATCAGTGTTGCCTTTAATCTCATGATAAACAACTCTCTGATCGTCAGTGTTCAGTTGACTATAATCGTCATCCTGAGACCGTCCTATATTTATCAAAGAATTGTATACATTTCCCACAGGCGGGGAATTTTCATTTGAAATTCTCTTATCTTCAGTATTTATTTGACTATAATCGTCATCCTTGGACCGTCCTATATTTATCAAAGAATTGTATACATTTCCCACAGGCGGGGTATTTTCATTTGAAACTCTCTGATCTTCAGTGTTCAGTTGACTATAATCGTCATCCTGGGACCGTCCTATATTTATCAAAGAATTGTATACATTTCCCACAGGCGGGGAATTTTCATTTGAAACTCTCTGATCTTCAGTATTTATTTGACTATAATCGTCATCCTGGGAGCGTTCTCTATTTATCAAAGAATTGTATACATTTCCCACAGGCGGGGTATTTTCATTGGAATCTCTCTGATCTCCAGTGTTCAGTTGACTATAATCGTCATCCTGGGACCGTCCTATATTTATCAAAGAACTGTATACATTTCCCACAGGCGGGGAATTTTCATTGGAAACTCTCTGATCTTCAGTGTGTAGTTGACTATAATCGTTATCCCGGGACCGTCCTATATCCATCAGTGAGTTGTATACATTTCCCACCGGCGGGGAATTTTCATTTGAAACGTTCGCGTCCATAACTCTTCCAGATAATTTTGCTCTGCGTTTAACAATAGCGAAAATCATAGCAAGAACAATAATCAGAGATACAAACAAACTAAATATTGTAATGATTGCTCCGGTACTAATTCCGTTGTTGGCATCTGTTGGCTTGTTATCCACTTCCGGGTTTTCGTCCACATCCGGTTCGTCGTCCACTTTCGTTGTATTACCCATTTTCGGTGTACTGTCAGTAGGAACCGTTTTTGTACCCGATACTGATACTACAGTCTGAGGTATTAGTGAAGGTTTGATATTTATCTCACATAACTTGGACAATGAACGATAGCATCTTTGTATTGTAAATCTGACTGTTCCTTTTCCGTCCTTTATTAGCACACCACAGAATTCCGCTTCGTTTGGCCGTTCGGATAGGAGCTTTTGTTTTGTGAAGATGCCTACCCAGTACCAAGTCTCGTTTTTTAATATGACATTTTTTACTAGAAAAGTTTCATTTGCGAAAAAGAACTCATCATTTTGGACTCTCTTGGCCGCTGTCCACCAAGAAGCCTCCCGATATTCCATAAACGTAGGTCCCCTTGCGCCGATATACCGCAGTTTGGTTTTACAGTTTGAGGACTGGAGCATTATTTCCTGATTTTTTGTATGATATATTGACATACAGTTAGGCGGTCCACCTCTTACCGATAGTTCAATGGGACGATATTGACAGAAACAGCCAGAGTTAGGGTCACCAAAAGTCTCTCCACAAGTTCCGTTATACGTAGGGAAGCACTGTTTCGCGAAACACGTAGTCTTTGCTTTTATACTAAATTCCTGACAATAACAACACTTATCAAACAAGGAAAATGTCGTTTTGTTGCAATGTTCATAGCATTCAATGATAGGGTCGGTTTGTCCTGACAGCCTGTGAGTACAAGGTCCGTCGTATAGCTGAAGTGTACAACCTTCATATCTCATCCAGTCTGTGTGTTGTGCGTATACCCCGACCTGTACAGGACGCACGGGTAGAAGGGAGGAGAGAGGACCAACGTCAACTCTGTCGTTGTCTTTTAGATTACCAAATGTCGGAGGTGTCCATAGTCTACAATTATCTTCAGGTCCTCTCAAAACCAGCTCACAGTGTACAAACTCTCAAATCCCAGACAGCAAAACTAGAAGTAGTATGTCGATGTTATACTCCATGTTTTAACATATAAACAAACGTTATAGGATCCACTCTGTTACTTGTGTGTGACTGTAGTAATAGTTCATCGATTTATCATATTGTATTATGTTATCTCCGGGTCTCTGACAATCAGCTCACATAATACTCATTCGCAAAACCAAGACAAGAAAACGAAACCCAGCAGTGCGTTAAACGTAGTGTCCAACTGTATATCCATCGCGTGTTTACAAGATAAGTACTTATATTGCATCTTATATCTTATAAAATGTATAAGAATATGAACAAAATGTTAGAGAAGGATACGTCACGATATTATGCTCGTTTCACTCAGGAAAAGACCTCTTGAAGCGGTCATCTAACTGCATTAAATCATCATGTCTGTAGTACGTAGCCTCGATAATAAATTCACTGGTTATTTGTAATCAGTTTTCGCCACGGCCCACGTCCGTCCAGTTGTATCATGTCTCGACCCAATCATCTTCGCCATGTGTATCTCAGCCTTACAAAAATTTGAATTTTCAAAATATTTTAATTGAAACATGCCAGATAATCATTACAAAATCTCCTACAATTTGGAATGTGTCCCATCATATAGCATAGAGAAGTAATCATTTATAGTTTCAAAATATTTCAATTAAAAAATATCAAAGATTGTTCGAATTTTAGCTTATCGCCATCAAAAGTTTAACAGCAAATATAGTTGATTTGTCATCTGTCCCTAGAGTCAAACTATATCGATGATTCGATAACTTCCATAGCTTTATATTATTTTCTATATCATCTCAAGTTTTAACTACTCTTTGTTCATCTTTCCTTTAGATCAAACTATATCGATAATTTGATCACTTCTATAGCTTTAGTGTTTGCGTCGCCTGAAGTGTTAACTGTTCTATCGATGATTTTTGATCACTTCTCCAACTTTAGTTTCAGTGCCGCCTGAAGTTTTAACTCTACTTTGTTCATTTTACTGTGGTTCAGTAACGGAAATGAATCAAATCTCAGGAAATACCTAGGCATATCTCCCATCCCGTCCGCAGCTTCCTCTTTAAGGTAGATGTTTTTACAGAATCCTTCAACATCCTCCGCGGTCAAGTCTACCCCTTCGTCAGAAATGAAGCAAACACAAATTTCCTCCAGTAGGCGATCATCAGGAACACCGACCACTACCACCTCCTTGATGCCAGACATTTTCCTCACTGTATCCTCTATGCCTCCCGGCAGGATTTTCCTAGTTCCACGTGAGATGATATCCTTTTTTCTCCCAGTGATAACCAGAACCCCTCCTTCCCGGAGGAAACCTATATCCCCAGTTCTAAACCACCCCGAGGCCGTGAACGCATTTTTCGTCAGCTGGTCATTTGCGAAATATTCCTTGAAAAGTGACTTTTGACGTATCTGTATTTCTCCCTGACTCTCCAACTCCATTACGTTGTCGAATTCATCCACGATCCTCAGTTCCACACCCTTGGCGACCTTTCCAACAAAACCTTTATAATACGGCTGACCTTCGTTCAAAGTCAGAGCGCTTATACTACTGAAGGACTCCGTGAACCCGTACCCAACATACAACGTCTTACAGTACTGCCACGTCTTTTGTATGAATGTTTCGTCAAGGACCTGGCCTCCTGAAAATAGCATGATTAGTTTGAAGTCGTCTTCCCCTGGTCCGACGTGAGTGTCAACCATATTTTGAAGCAAAAACGGCAGAAAACATCCACCCATACACTTTTCCTCCCTTATAATATTCCATATCTGCACTGCCTGCTCTTTCGACGGGTGTGTTACGGAGGGCATAAACAAAATTTGGTTCCCATACAAGAAGCTAACAAGAGGAGACCCTCCAAGCCAACTGAATGTCCGGTCGTTAAAAAGTTTGAACTTTGAAGGACCCCCAAAATGTTTGAACGTAGGATTGTTTTCGTCGTTGGGGATGCTGTACACGATTCCTGAATGTGTGTGAAGCACAAGCTTGGGATTTCCTGTGCTGCCGGAAGTGGTAAAAATTACGGCACCATCACCTACATCGACCTTTGGTAGTTCTACTTCATGTTCAGGCACATTAAGCTCCGATTCTAAGTCGTTGAAGTCCCATTTCTCATTTTTCCTGAGAAGTAATACATGATTACTGTCGTCTGTCAGTTTGAACTGTGGAATGAGCGCTTGTGCTCCGCTGTTCTCAGTCGGATCTATTAGTAAAAACCTACATTTACAGATTCCCAGGGTTTCTATTGCGTCACTAGCGTCTCTGTTTGTTATATTTATGTGGACTGAAACGGCCCCAGCGAAAAAGATAGCAAATTCGCCAATGATCCACTCCAATGAGTTCTTCCCGAAGATGGCAATCTTGTCGCCTTTCTTAACACCAAAGGATACCAGGTATTTAGCTATCTTAATCACTTTCTGTACGAACTCCTGGTTCGTCAGAGACCGTCGGGAGCCGGACAAAGACCTTTCGATAAAAGGTACAGCATCAGGGAAATTTTCCATTTTCTTCATCGTTCGGTCAACAATAGTGGTGTTATCATATTCATAAGCATCAGGTTCTATCCACTGACTTAATGTCGCCATAACGTCTTTGGGTAAAATCTGCATCAAACGTTTGAATTAGTTATATTTCGACTCTGAACATATTAACTCATTTGCTGTCATGTCAATTGTAGTTTCGCACTTCCCTTATCAGTTGTTATCGTGCTTTACAATATTTTGTTTTGTTTTGATTCCTTGTTACAATTTTCTGTATTCCGTATTTTCATATTACAGAGTTATCTACCCTTGCGGGTAGCTATTGATTGTGACGTCATGTGTTTGTGATCCTAACGTCATACTTTTCAGAGAAAACGACGTGAATTGCGCTCACAAAATAATGACGTAACAATCGATACCTACCGGCAAGGGAGCTAACTCTGTAATATGCAAAGACGTAATATATGCTAAAAGAATAAGTTCAATAATGGATATATAGATAAACAACATTATAATTCTTGAGCATAATGTGTGAAAGAGTATGCAAATGATATTAGAGCACTAGTAAGTTTAATGTGATGAGCAATAGTTGAAAGAGTAATTTCCTTTATCATGCTTTTCCATCTTTGCACATTGCAGATTTACCTCTCTTGCGGGTAGGTATCGACTGTTACGTCATTATTTAGTGACCGAAATTCACGTTGTTTTCTCTGATAACTTTACGCTCGCAAACACTTTACTTTACAATCGATACGTATCTGCAAGTGCAGATAACGCTGAAATATGCCAATACAGAATATGTTGAGAAGGGGATGGCCCCAGGGTTCATAACCCATGTAGCTCTCAGAAAACTATACTGAAGAAAGAAATTAGTGTTTGTGGTTGAAAAAAAAAGATTGTAATGACACCGAGTTGAGCATATAAATGGTACCCCACCATCTGTATCCACGTATATACCGTTATCACATAAACATGTCGGGTCAGATACCGGCCACAATGTATGTACTGCTTATCTAAGGTTAAAACATGGGACGCGTTTAAGGTAATATTGTGTAATATTGAAATTAATTTCACATCTCAATGTTTATTCTGTATCGTGTATAACTTGATGTGGTTTGGTTTATTATAGTTAGGTCCTATTAAGAGCCAGGGACATAAAATGTCGTCTAACGTGTGACGTTTTGAAGGCCAGTACGATTCCACCATCTTCGGCAGACAACTGACCACTGACCAGGCAGCAAAAGTACAGACATGTATACACAGTTGTGTTCGTACACACAGTACAGGTATACACGTTGTGTTCGTACACACAGGTATACACAGTTGTGTTTGTACACACAGGTATACACAGTTGTGTTCGTACACACAGTTATACACAGTTGTGTTCGTACACACAGTTATACACAGTTGTGTTCGTATACACAGTTATAGTACACAGTTGTGTTCAAATTTAAATTTTTCACTGGTCGTTTCATTTGTTCCCATTACAAAATATGTTCTCAAATCAAAAAGATTGAGTGACATAGCTCGGAGAGAAGACAAATCCTATACAAGTCCACCCCACATGTTTGCATGCATTTTTATCTAATATCTACAATATATTGTTGATACTCACATGTACTTCGATGTCTAAGTATGATGGTGTCAGCCCCTCCGAAAGTCATCTGATATATGATAGACATGTGTAGACGAGAACCAGTATCTACCTGAAGTTATCTTGCCATTATGAGATCGGACCTTATAAATCACATATACTACAAATGGTTTATCTATCAAGGCTGTAATGTGTAATATGTATGCGATATTTCAATTATAAGATCGGACCTTACATATCACATATGCTACAAATGGTTTATCTATCAAGGCAAAGTCCTTCTAACATGTGATATGTATGAGGTCAATGTCAGGTAGGGCGTTAGACTTTTTCCTGCTTAGCGCTCGGCATTAATGGAGTTGGACGTATATAATGTGACCGGGTCGAGTGTGTTGCTTAGCGTCGTCGGCTGGCTGTATGCTTCAGTGCAATAGCACTATAAACAAGAGGCCACTGGCCTCGTAGTACGATGGTCCAGTTAATTAATGCTCAATGATTGGATTTGACTAATGTTCTTGATTAACACTTATACGCACTGTTTGAAACTATTAATTAATTAGAAAAATTTCAGTACGACTGGTATTTTTATTTCAAACTTATTGGTATGTTAAATACATGATCTTACAGTCAGACAGATGTATTTTATCAAATATTATTTACATATATGAGATCTAACAGTTTTGCAAAAAAAAAACCGTGATTGATTTGTTAAGAAAACAATTATTTTACTGATGGTAGGATTTTAGAAGTGACGAGCGTATGAAGATGCAGCATCTTTCTTAGTGATGAAATCTTGTGTTGGAACCCGTTCAAATAGCCATCAAACTTAACTTTGAATATTAGGAAAATTTAATAACATTCAAACCATTTAAAAATTCCTGTTTAATTCAAATCTATCTGAGTATTTGTAAACACGATCTAAGAAGACTAATTGTGAAACGACTTTTCCTGACGTGTCTGCATTTTCGGGTAATCAACTTATGTAAATCTTACGTATTATTCAAAGTGTTTAGTTGACTAGACTGTTTTAAAAGGACTTACATGCGCGTGAGGATGACAAGGGCATTAATTTATAGATCATTTCGCATCTCCTGGTTTATAAAAGTGGTAAAAAACTAATATTAGCACTTGGATTACGCTGATAAATGTTATATCTTACCTTTTATCTCATTATCTTCCCAAACAATATAAAAATTTCACAATTAAGATAACAATGCTATAACAAGTTATATTGCCCCCTGGGTCTCGGCACATAATTTGTACAATTCTGCAGTGCATGCTTTATATAAGTGCCGTCCCAAATTGACCCCTCGAACGGGTCAACAAATTGACTACCATTAACCAGGTACATTGCATTATGAGCCTTTCCCATAAAGGCTTAGTGACATCGTGCACAATAACAAAATACATTCAAATTAACTCTTCTTAGGCAAATTACCTGCCCCTATAACAATAAAGGGTACATCATTTGTACAATTTAACACATTTACTCATGTCAATTTCCCACACTAAGGCCTACTTATAAACTATTTTTTTTGTTTTTAAAGAAACACATGGCTAAATGTGACGCAACATTATTGCAGTATAGAAGTGCTATCATTCAGAGAATGCAAACGTATGAATGGGAAATAGCCATAGGACCCCTGACTCCCGCCCCTCAGGCCCCCTGAAAGATCAGTTTCAAATATAAGGAATTTCCATGTGTATTTTAAACACATGCACCCTGGTAATCCCAACGTGTTTTTATACCCAACAAGGTAATTATGATGTCATTGACACTTTGAGTAGCATACATTAAGAAAGTTTAAACTAGTAACATGCCAACCATTGTCACAGAGTTTAATGTGCGTGTCCAACATCTTTATGTTTTACGCTTATATTTCCAAATCGAATTTATTCTTTTTACGTATGAACTTTTTTTGTACCTGTCAGCCAATTAGACATCCCACTTTGACTGTTTCCCTATCAATGGATGCTTAAAATTACAAATAAAAAGTGTGTATTCTACTTGGGTATCAGCCAAATTTAATATGGGGGAAACCCATAGAATATATAAAAATGATATTCCCTTCCTCGGTCCGCCCCATGCTCTATGAGTCGTTTTGTTAATTTTCAGGCCCCATCCCATTTGGTTCAATTTTTAAGAGATGCTACTTGCAAGTAACTTATCCCAAACTCAGTTTCAAAGAAAACGTATATATGGAAATCGCGGCTACGTACCTGTACACATTTTTCCCATCCTATAAGGTTGTTCCATTAGGGCATTCAAAACAAGTTCGCGAATCATCCATGGATTCACGGATTTAAAAATTTTACTGGTAAATTAGGACCATCTTTCAATATATTCTAATACTGGGGACATATATATAAACTATAAAATATATTATTATATTTCTCTATAACATATATATGGTGTATGTATTGGTATATTTTCAGAGATACTTAACTCTTTGCAAATTTACTACTGGACCATCGCAATATAAACATTCGCGAAAGTAAAACTAGCACAATCCAAATTTAAAGAAGCACGTTGTTTACAGTAAATAAAGCCTAGTCCAGCGATTGCAACTTCGTAATATTGATTCTAAAAATATAAAACGCAATAATTTCAAGCTTTTTTAAGTTTTTTATTCTCCGATAATTTCCCTTGTTACCATGTCATGCATAGTATTCATTCCTAGAAAACTATTGTTCATCCCAAAACAGTTTTAACGTAAGAAAAACGTAACACATATGTAAGAAATGTTTAAAATATCATATCAACAAATAGAACCCTAATTTGTTCCAAGTGGTGTACTATAATTAAAAATTGGATCTACAAGGAATAATTTTAAAATATTGAATAATAAATATTGCACATTTAATATCGTAGTTGGCTTCACTTCAACAATGTGATCATTTTACTACATTTATAAAACGAAATGTCTCATCATAATTGAATATAAACGAATGCTAACATGCACGATTGAATTCACCCATCTATATAACTTGTAAAGTCAGGTTGGGTTTGAAGAGAAAGAGGAAGATTCAATCGGACTGAATATTAGCACATAGTACATTCACTACTACGTGACTAGATCTCACGTTGATGGGCAATCTAAGAATTCGTAGGCTACATATTTTATATATCTAATACTAGAAACCACTCTTCTCCAGTCCACTCTAGAATTAACTATTAAGAGCATATACCATCTGTAACGCAAACTTATCTAAATGGCTACACATCTGTAAAACTATATACAATCTACTGATGACCCAACAGTGTTTTTCATAGCCTACAAAACTCATTATTGCTGGTTAAGTTAAAAAGCATGAAATACGAAGTTGAAATATAAAAAATCATATAATAGTAATTGATTTCGAGATATGTGTACCCGAGGACAATCCCACCCCTGTTCATATCAAAGTCATTTTAGTCCCTTCCTCTACCCTGGATACGCACCACACTAGATCCTAATGTAAATCGATCCTATAGCATAAATCGCAAATGTTTCGCCACAGGGTGTCGTTCCCAACTTTCCCAGTTAATGCAATGGTTATAAATAAAGCATTCATTATATTTTCAATGCTTTAGTTTCTTTTGGGGCAAAAGTCAAACTTCAAAAGTCACTGTTACAATGAATTCGTTTTCCGGAAATATACAATTATAGCAATTAACTAAGAAATAATAATTACCATATATAATACAAAATGTAATTGACGGCATGAAACATTGACACTTACTGTAAGCTTGTTGGTATATGTACAGCTAATACTCAATTCACTCACGTTACGTTTAACTAATGAATTCGGATTCCCTTTTCATCATGTCCCCGCCATGACGATCGCCCAATCAATTAAAACCCGCTGATCGATCTATATCGATGATGTCTCGAGCCGCTATGAAGGATCTGATTGTATCCAGAAACTCTACGATGATGTGAGCCGCTTGAAGGATCTGATATCTCCAGGTCTACGCCATTTTGAGGTTGTGTGCGTAAGCTTATTATTGGCGAAAATTGACTTTTGACATATTTTGAAATCTCATTAAACTTCACAGTTCCATTATGTTACCAGGCTCATTCACGATTGTCCATTTCTCGCAGGGTTTAGAAATATTTCAGCAGATTCTCAGACCTGTTATATCCGAGAAATGGTTTTACATGTATCATTTTTTACTTTAAATAAAAACACTAGAATAAAAATATAAATAATTACGGATTTTTTAAGAAGTTGTGTGGTTTCTTTTACAGATTTTCTTAACAACGCGCATTACATTGGCGAAAGTTAATGTGCAAATAAAGTTCACAATGCTATAGGATTGATATAACAGCCGATCAATCTCTCTGCGCTTACGGAAGTGTACACATTTGCCGATTGATAAGGTTATCAAGAAAAGAGAAAACAGAAATGTAAATATAGAAAATTAAATATATAAATAAAGGATAGTCCTTGTTTCTTGATCGATACCAGTTATATTTCATCGAGTGTGGTGGAAACTTTGATATTTTTTCACGAGTGCAGAATATTCTATTTATTAGATTTTTTTCTCTCTTCCATTTACAGAAGACCACATCACAACTAGTTCCGCCAAATGCTATTTCGCCATATGTTATGAACATCACGTCATATTTCTACACAGTAATATGGCGTATTTCGCGCATAAAATAATGGCGTAACAATCAAAATTATATTTTAACTGTCAATGATGCATTTCAGTTGGTCAAATGCGATTGAAAATATCAAAATTAAGGAAGTATATCGCTTTTATGTTGACCGGAGAAACTATAAATTCAAACTTTCTTCTCAAACCTACTACAAAATTTAATGTTTGGGGTAAATAAAAACTGTAGGAACTGGAGATATGTACTACGAGACTCATCACTATGGAATCGACACGTGATTGAATAAAAACTTAAGCCAGGTTGATCTGTTACTTCCATCTGAAGGAACTACGAGACTCGTTACTATGGAATCGACACATGATTGAATAAAACTTAAGCAGGAGATCTGTACCTCTATCTTCGAAGGTACTACGAGACTCGTTACTATGGAATCGACACGTGATTGAACAAAACTTAAGCCAGGGAGATCTGTACTCTATCTTCGAAGGTATACGAGACTAGTTACTATGGAATCGACACGTGATTGAACAAAACTTAAGCCAGGGAGATATGTACCTCTATCGGAAGGTATTGTCAAATGAAATTCATGCCAAAATAAGTTTAGGTATGTACAGTAATGTATAACCAATTCAGCCTTTAAATTTTAACTGCTTAAAAAACCACAAGAATTACACAACATCAAAGATTGTTTCACAAACGAAAGGTTATCTTTTTGTGCTTCTCAATGACAAGCAAAATATCATGAGGGTACCTAGGAGTCAGGTGCATAGTATATATTATATTCATAACATCCATTTTTTTTGGCCTGTGGTAATTCCGGTTGTCAAAGGTAAATAGGTGTATACTGATACTTTGTTGTAGTAATTAAACTAAGGGGATTTGCATTTGTCAGGCACTGACCGAATGGGATCGATGGTTTTCCCCCACCATCAAACCTAGCACGTCCTTACATGACATTGACTGTTGATAGGACGCAACTCCAAGTTAACCAAATCAAACAACAAACCTATAATACAAACAGGTTGGTTGAGTTGTACCTGCTACCCCACTGCATGATGGTATGGGACTACATTTGGGATCGTGACACGATAGATTAAAATACTTTCATTTTCAACCATTTCCTAAAATGAGATTGATGTATAGCACTTCATGAGGATATTGACGTGATATGCTTAACCAATAGCCTTTCCCACAAGGGCGATCGTACATCGTATAGCCAAAGGCGATGTCAATGAAGACAATAGGTTTAAGCAAGTCAGTAATGAAGAATAAAACATATAAGAATTTGACATACCTTTACAATCTTGCCATGGGGACATCAGGCACAATTATAAAGTACTCCATACAGGACATGAAATCATGTGACGTCATGATTTAGGGAATGCGGGAAAATGGTTACATCTTCTGAATTCATGCAGCACAGTTTGGCTTCGAAATTCTTCAAAATGCCGGTTGTAGCTATGTAAGAGGCATTTTTGATAAATATCTTTTCAGCGTTGTTGATTTTCCTCGCCTTGACTCATGGTATACGTATCAGACATATTCAGAAATAAGACTTTTATTTACAAGCTGTTATTACTTGGCAAAAATCAAACAAATGTGACAATGACAATATGATGATATGTTTAATAATTGGAGAACAGCTGAATGATTAATATCAACAGAAGCGTACTTTGTATAAAAAAGACCACAAAGATCAATACGTTATGGAGAGAAGCCGAAAAAGTGTCCATTACGTGGGAGAATTCTCCTACATAATAGACACTTTGGGGCTTCCCTCTAACTTAAAACATAAAACAGTCGGGTACCTGCCCATGCTTGTTTATACCTTTTGTGTGCAATCATATATAGCATGTATAGGCACCTTCAGCACTCTTTCATAACTTATTGGATAGTTTGTGAACTGTTCACTAATTATATAACTGCCCATACTGTCCATACTTTGTGTGTGCTCATGCATAGCATGGTCAGGTAAATCAATATCAGTTTCAAAAATGTCGTCAGACGGAGAGGATATGTTTTTGACCCAGTCAACATTTTCAAATAATATGGACTGTCTTGATTTAGAAGAAGAAACTTCTCTTGCCCAAAAGGAAAACACAATGCCCAATTTTAATGAAAGCTCGGATTTTTCCCCGATGTAAGTAAAGACGTAATGCGCAAAATTATGCAGGACATTGGAGAAAATACAAGATTCCAAAACCCATTAAAGGAATTAGATTTAGATTACTTGATTGAAGAGGGACTTTCAAAAACAAGAGGACAAATCAAGAAGGATCCTGAACCAGTTCGCAACCTGGCAAACAGAAAGAGAAAAGGCAGCCTCTTTAAACAAAGTTGTGCACACTTTCAAAGGAATATACTGGATATGTCCAATGTGACTCTATATAAGGCCTTGGAATTTTAAAATTATGTGAAATTCAAGGATATGTGCCCTGGTGCCTAACATTGAAAATTTGAAGGAATTCGGTGTATAAAAAATATGGATTATACTGTGTTTGTAATATACAAATATATTAAGTTTTTTTTTCATATAAAATTGTTGAATTTCTTTTGTGTTGTGTATTTTGATTCCATCCGCTACTTTGTCTCTGGTCACTAACTGTCCATTAAGTGACCAAAAGTATCCATTTAGTTGTTACTTACTGGACAGTTCAATTCACTTAATTGACAGTTAATAATCACCAAAGTACTTTTATTCAGATTATTGACTAGCAACACAAAGGATGATATAACAACTTTGTTTAATATAATGTACAAAAATCGTGTGACATAAAATTAGAGCATGTCCTTTTATAGAAGTTATGAATCATCACGCCCTTCAAAATCGACCATTTTCGTAGTCTGCATTAATTCTAACGGAAACGGATGATGTTCTGTTATAAGTGATAAAAGGAAGTATTTATGTGCTATACTTATTGTTTTGAGTGGCCTTAAATGCACAGGTCAAAGTTCAGCTGTATTTGCTGTGAACTGTTTTTCTATCATTATCATATGTTTATCAGGTACAACGGTAATTAAACTAAACGTCAAAATAACGTAGCCAATGATATTTCATTGTAAAGAATCTACATCTTTCCAGGTACAACAAAGACAGCTCAACGTTTTATCATTTACAATAATATTAAAGAGTGTTTCTGGAGGCACATTATGAGCAACTAATTCAGAGAATTGTCCCCCCAACTGGATAGTTAACATATGAAGTCAGACACTATATTGTCATTTCTAAATATAATGTTAACATGTATATTGTAATACTGAAGACCATATTTAAACAGAATCTATGTTTACATCCTTAAAAACTATAAATATATTAACACGAAACAAGCTTTTAATTTTACATCAACTGTAATAAAGTGTACAAAAATATGTGAAAGTATACACAATCGTAATCATATATCTATACCTAGGTATCTTTGAAACAAAGTCTAAAAGATTATACGTTAAATATTATAAGGATGAAAAGGACTGTACCGAGTCCGAGACTTCTATTCCATAAGAGTATAGCGAATACAGTTTGTAAAATAAGTTATATCGCTTCACCGCTTAAAACTCTCCATTTTATCAATATTGCTCTAAAAACAATTGATTCTTATACTATCTGAAATTAAAGACAATTCTATATAATAATAATGTTGATAAAATGTATAAACAATTTTGATGCATACAAATAAATCATGACCCTTAATAGAAGTTATGAATCATCACGCCATACACAATCGTGTCTTTTGATTTAATCATAACGGAAACGGATGACAACTCAAAACAATAATGTTAGCACATAAACACTTCCTTATATCACTTATCTCGGGAACATCACCTGTTTCCGTTAGATTTAAAAGCAGACTACGAAAGGCACGATTGTGTAGGGCATGATGATTCATAACTTCTATTAAGGTATGTTTTATTTGTAGATGAGAGATGTTTTATGGTCAATTAGGTAGACAAGTTCGAAACTGAAAGCTGAATATTTATGGGTGCGATTCATTTTAAAACTTGCGTGAAATTGCTTACCATTAATAACGCATTGATATGATAAAACTGGCAAATATATTCCGTCTGTTGTATCTCTAACAATTATGGTATCTCAAAATACACAGACAAAAGTATTGGTAGACGTTTTATTTTTACTATACATGTCATTCATTTTGACAAATTTTCTATCAATTATCACGATTTAATGACACCACTCCACAGGGCCATTTACTGGTAGCGACCAAGACGAACAATAAATTGAATGTTTATGTGAACTGACAAAATCACATTTTTCATCACCGGTGTTGTACTGCCTGACTGAACTAAAACTAACACAGTCCGTATTTACATGTAGTAATATTTGACTGACACTAGATTATCATAAATACTTGAGTCAAGTGATTTCTGAATGTTCTAATTCTGCATTTGCATAACACAGAGTTATCTGCACTTGTTGGTATTTTGATTGCGACGTGGTGCGTTTGCGAGCCAATCTGATTAAAATACAGATCCTTATTATCACTACGTTTGATAAGAGGATCTGAGAACATCCCATTAGGGGTCACGTCAAGATGACCTTTTGAAATGACCAATCAAAGTGCCACTGCCAGAATCTTGACTGGGGACGAAATAGTTTCAAAAAGCTGTCCAAATTATTTTCGTGTATGTAACCATCTCGCCCGAAGTGCACCACGAAGCTAATTGTATATATATACCGGGGCGAAAAGACGTTTTCAAATGATGTTGTTAGGTGTTGAAACTGCATTTGCTCTGATGTACACGTGGTATAAAGGTCATCTGGACGTGACCCCTTATGGGATATTGTCAGATCCTCTATTGAACGGAGTGGTTATAAGGATCTGTGTTTTAATCAGATTGGTTTGCGAGCATAATTTCAGGGAAAACGACGAGAAGGTCGTTCACAAAAAAAATGACATCACAATAGATATAAACCCACAAGGGAGGTAACTTTGTTATATACAAAGACGGAATAAGTTAATAGTGATTCCTGACCTAATTGACATCGTCATAATTGTTCTGATCAGTGTTGCCTTTAATCTCATGATAAACAACTCTCTGATCGTCAGTGTTCAGTTGACTATAATCGTCATCCTGAGACCGTCCTATATTTATCAAAGAATTGTATACATTTCCCACAGGCGGGGAATTTTCATTTGAAATTCTCTTATCTTCAGTATTTATTTGACTATAATCGTCATCCTTGGACCGTCCTATATTTATCAAGGAATTGTATACATTTCCCACAGGCGGGGTACTTTCATTGGAATCTCTCTGATCTTCAGTGTTCAGTTGACTATAATCGTCATCCTGGGACCGTCCTATATTTATCAAAGAATTGTATACATTTCCCACAGGCGGGGTATTTTCATTGGAAACTCTCTGATCTTCAGTGTTCAGTTGACTATAATCGTCATCCTGGGACCGTCCTATATTTATCAAAGAACTGTATACATTTCCCACAGGCGGGGAATTTTCATTGGAAACTCTCTGATCTTCAGTGTGTAGTTGACTATAATCGTTATCCCGGGACCGTCCTATATCCATCAGTGAGTTGTATACATTTCCCACCGGCGGGGAATTTTCATTTGAAACGTTCGCGTCCATAACTCTTCCAGATAATTTTGCTCTGCGTTTAACAATAGCGAAAATCATAGCAAGAACAATAATCAGAGATACAAACAAACTAAATATTGTAATGATTGCTCCGGTACTAATTCCGTTGTTGGCATCTGTTGGCTTGTTATCCACTTCCGGGTTTTCGTCCACATCCGGTTCGTCGTCCACTTTCGTTGTATTACCCTTTTTCGGTGTACTGTCAGTAGGAACCGTTTTTGTACCCGATACTGATACTACAGTCTGAGGTATTAGTGAAGGTTTGATATTTATCTCACATAACTTGGACAATGAACGATAGCATCTTTGTATTGTAAATCTGACTGTTCCTTTTCCGTCTTTTATTAGCACACCACAGAATTCCGCTTCGTTTGGCCGTTCGGACAGGAACTTTTGTTTTCTGAAGATGCCTACCCAGTACCAAGTCTCGTTTTTTAATATGACATTTTTTTACTAGAAAAGTTTCATTTGCGAAAAAGAACTCATCATTTTGGACTCTCTTGGCCGCTGTCCACCAAGAAGCCTCCCGATATTCCATAAACGTAGGTCCCCTTGCGCCGATATACCGCAGTTTGGTTTTACAGTTTGAGGACTGGAGCATTATTTCCTGATTTTTTGTATGATATATTGACATACAGTTAGGCGGTCCACCTCTTACCGATAGTTCAATGGGACGATATTGACAGAAACAGCCAGAGTTAGGGTCACCAAAAGTCTCTCCACAAGTTCCGTTATACGCAGGGAAGAACTGTTTCGCTGAACTCGTAGTCTTTGCTTTTATACTAAATTCCTGACAATAACAACACTTACCAAACAAGGAAAATGTCGTTTTGTTGCAATGTTCATAGCATTCAATGATAGGGTCGGTTTGTCCTGACAGCCTGTGAGTACAAGGTCCGTCGTATAGCTGAAGTGTACAACCTTCATATCTCATCCAGTTTGTGTGTTGTGCGTATACCCCGACCTGTACAGGACGCACGGGTAGAAGGGAGGAGATGGGACCAACGTCAACTCTGTCGTTGTTTTTTAGATTACCAAATGTCGGAGGTGTCCATAGTCTACAATTATCTTCTGGTCCTCTCAAAACCAGCTCACAGTGTACAAACTCACAAATCCCAGAAACCAGTAGTGCGTTAAACGTATTGTCCAACTTTATACCCATCGCGTGTTTGTTTACATGATAAGTACTTATATTGCATTTTATATTTTATAAAATGTATAAGAATATGAACAAAATGTTAGAGAAGGATACGTCACGATATTATGCTCGTTTCACTCAGGAAAAGACCTCTTGAAGCGGTCATCTAACTGCATTAAATCATCATGTCTGTAGTACGTAGCCTCGATAATAAATTCACTGGTTATTTGTAATCAGTTTTCGCCACGGCCCACGTCCGTCCAGTTGTATCATGTCTCGACCCAATCATCTTCGCCATGTGTATCTCAGCCTTACAAAAATTTGAATTTTCAAAATATTTTAATTGAAACATGCCAGATAATCATTACAAAATCTCCTACAATTTGGAATGTGTCCCATCATCATATGTGTCCCATCATATAGCATAGAGAAGTAATCATTTATAGTTTCAAAATATTTCAATTAAAAAATATCAAAAATTGCTCGAATTTTAGCTTATCGCCATCAACAGTTTAACAGCAAATATAGTTGATTTGTCATCTGTCCCTAGAGTCAAACTATATCGATGATTCGATAACTTCCATAGCTTTATATTATTTTCTATATCATCTCAAGTTTTAACTACTCTTTGTTCATCTTTCCTTTAGATCAAACTATATCGATAATTTGATCACTTCTATAGCTTTAGTGTTTGCGTCGCCTGAAGTGTTAACTGTTCTATCGATGATTTTTGATCACTTCTCCAACTTTAGTTTCAGTGCCGCCTGAAGTTTTAACTCTACTTTGTTCATTTTACTGTGGTTCAGTAACGGAAATGAATCAAATCTCAGGAAATACCTAGGCATATCTCCCATCCCGTCCGCAGCTTCCTCTTTAAGGTAGATGTTTTTACAGAAACCTTCAACATCCTCCGCGGTCAAGTCTACCCCTTCGTCAGAAATGAAGCAAACACAAATTTCCTCCAGTAAACGATCATCAGGAACACCGACCACTACCACCTCCTTGATGCCAGACATTTTCCTCACTGTATCCTCTATGCCTCCTGGCATGATTTTCCTAGTTCCACGAGAAATGATATCCTTTTTCCTCCCAGTGATAACCAGAACCCCTCCTTCCCGGAGGAATCCTATATCCCCAGTTCTAAACCACCCCGAGGCCGTGAACGCATTTTTCGTCAGCTGGTCATTTGCGAAATATTCCTTGAAAAGTGACTTTTGACGTATCTGTATTTCTCCCTGACTCTCCAACTCCATTACGTTGTCGAATTCATCCACGATCCTCAGTTCCACACCCTTGGCGACCTTTCCAACAAAACCTTTATAATACGGCTGACCTTCGTTCAAAGTCAGAGCGCTTATACTACTGAAGGACTCCGTGAACCCGTACCCAACATACAACGTCTTACAGTACTGCCACGTCTTTTGTATGAATGTTTCGTCAAGGACCTGGCCTCCTGAAAATAGCATGATTAGTTTGAAGTCGTCTTCCCCTGGTCCGACGTGAGTGTCAACCATATTTTGAAGCAAAAACGGCAGAAAACATCCACCCATACACTTTTCCTCCCTTATAATATTCCATATCTGCACTGCCTGCTCTTTCGACGGGTGTGTTACGGAGGGCATAAACAAAATTTGGTTCCCATACAAGAAGCTAACAAGAGGAGACCCTCCAAGCCAACTGAATGTCCGGTCGTTAAAGAGTTTGAACTTTGAAGGACCCCCAAAATGTTTGAACGTAGGATTGTTTTCGTCGTTGGGGATGCTGTACACGATTCCTGAATGTGTGTGAAGCACAAGCTTGGGATTTCCTGTGCTGCCGGAAGTGGTAAAAATTACGGCACCATCACCTACATCGACCTTTGGTAGTTCTACTTCATGTTCAGGCACATTAAGCTCCGATTCTAAGTCGTTGAAGTCCCATTTCCCATTTTTCCTGAGAAGTAATACATGATTACTGTCGTCTGTCAGTTTGAACTGTGGAATGAGCGCTTGTGCTCCGCTGTTCTCAGTCGGATCTATTAGTAAAAACCTACATTTACAGATTCCCAGGGTTTCTATTGCGTCACTAGCGTCTCTGTTTGTTATATTTATGTGGACTGAAACGGCCCCAGCGAAAAAGATAGCAAATTCGCCAATAATCCACTCCAATGAGTTCTTCCCGAAGATGGCAATCTTGTCGCCTTTCTTAACACCAAAGGATACCAGGTATTTAGCTATCTTAATCACTTTCTGTACGAACTCCTGGTTCGTCAGAGACCGTCGGGAGCCGGACAAAGACCTTTCGATAAAAGGTACAGCATCAGGGAAATTTTCCATTTTCTTCATCGTTCGGTCAACAATAGTGGTGTTATCATATTCATAAGCATCAGGTTCTATCCACTGACTTAATGTCGCCATAACGTCTTTGGGTAAAATCTGCAACAAACGTTTGAATTAGTTATATTTCGACTCTGAACATATTAACTCATTTGCTGTCATGTCAATTGTAGTTTCGCACTTCCCTTATCAGTTGTTATCGTGCTTTACAATATTTTTTTTTGTTTTGATTCTTTGTTACAATTTTCTGTATTCCGTATTTTCATATTACAGAGTTATCTACCCTTGCGGGTAGCTATTGATTGTGACGTCCGTATTTTCATATTACAGAGTTTGCGCTCACAAAATAATGACGTAACAATCGATACCTACCGGCAAGGGAGCTAACTCTGTAATATGCAAAGACGGAATGTATGCTAAAAGCATAAGTTCAATAATTGATATATAGATAAACAACATTATAATTGTTGAGCATAATGTGTGAAAGAGTATGCAAATGATATTAGAGCACTAGTAAGCTTAATGTGATGAGCAATAGTTGAAAGAGTAATTTCCTTTATTATGCTATTCCATCTTTGCACATTGCAGATTTACCTCTCTTGCGGGTAGGTATCGACTGTTACGTCATTATTTAGTGACCGAAATTCACGTCGTTTTCTCTGATAACTTTACGCTCGCAAACACTTTACTTTACAATCGATACGTATCCGGAAGTGCAGATAACGCTGAAATATGCCAATACAGAATATGTTGAGAAGGGGATGGCCCCAGGGTTCATAACCCATGTAGCTCTCAGAAAACTATACTGAAGAAAGAAATTAGTGTTTGTGGTTGAAAAAAAAAGATTGTAATGACACCGAGTTGAGCATATAAATGGTACCCCACCATCTGTATCCACGTATATACCGTTATCACATAAACATGTCGGGTCAGATACCGGCCACAATGTATGTACTGCTTATCTAAGGTTAAAACATGGGACGCGTTTAAGGTAATATTGTGTAATATTGAAATTACCGTATTTCACATCTCAATGTTTATTCTGTATCGTGTATAACTTGATGTGGTTTGGTTTATTATAGTTAGGTCCTATTAAGAGCCAGGGACATAAAATGTCGTCTAACGTGTGACGTTTTGAAGGCCAGTACGATTCCACCATCTTCGGCAGACAACTGACCACTGACCAGGCAGCAAAAGTACAGACATGTATACACAGTTGTGTTCGTACACACAGGTATACAGGTGTTTGTACACAGTTGTGTTCGTACACACAGTTATACACAGTTGTGTTCGTACACATACACAGTTGTACACAGTAACACAGTTGTGTTCGTACACGTAACACAGTTTGTTCGAATTTAAATTTTTCACTGGTCGTTTCATTTGTTCCCATTACAAAATATGTTCTCAAATCAAAAAGATTGAGTGACATAGCTCGGAGAGAAGACAAATCCTATACAAGTCCACCCCACATGTTTGCATGCATTTTTATCTAATATCTACAATATATTGTTGATACTCACATGTACTTCGAAGTATGATGGTGTCAACCCCCTCCGAAAGTCATCTGATATATGATAGACATGTGTAGACGAGAACCAGTATCTACCTGAAGTTATCTTGCTATTATGAGATCGGACCTTATAAATCACATGTACTACAAATGGTTTATCTATCAAGGCTGTAACGTGTAATATGTATGCGATATTTCAATTATAAGATCGGACCTTACATATCACATATGCTACAAATGGTTTATCTATCAAGGCAAAGTCCTTCTAACATGTGATATGTATGAGGTCAATGTCAGGTAGGGCGTTAGAATTTTTCCTGCTTAGCGCTCGGCATTAATGGAGTTGGACGTATATAATGTGATGGAGTGTGTTGCTTAGCGTCGTCGGCTGGCTGTATGCTTCAGTGCAATAGCACTATAAACAAGAGGCCACTGGCCTCGTAGTACGATGGTCCAGTTAATTAATGCTCAATGATTGGATTTGACTAATGTTCTTGATTAACACTTATACGCACTGTTTGAACTAATAATTAATTAGGAAAATTCAGATGACGACTGGTATTTTTCAACAATATTGGTATTAAAACAATGATCATACAATTCAGACAGATGTCATTTATCAAATATTAATTCATATATAGATCAACAGTTTTGCAAAAAAACCGTGATTTGTACAGAACAAATTTTTCTGAGCAGGATTTTAGAGTGAGCGTATGAAGAAGCAGCATCTTCTTAGTGTGAATATTGTTGGAACCAGTTCAAATAGCATCAACTTAACTTTAATATTAGAAAATTTAATAAAATTCAAATATTTAACAATCCTGTTAATTCAAATCTATCTGAATATTGTAACATGATAAAAATAATTGTGAAAACTTTTCCTGAGTGACTGCTTATCGGTATCACACATGTATAACTAAGTATAATCAAAGTGTTAAGTTGACTAGACTTTTAAAAGAATACATGCTGGAGGAGGGCATAATTAAAGATATTTCGCTCTCCTGGTTAAAAGGGGTAAACTAAATTAGCTTTGATACGCTGAAATTAATAACTTATCTTTTATCTCATTTTCTTCAACACAATATAAATTTCACAATTAAGATAACAATGCACAAGTTGTATTGGCTGGGTCTCGGCACAACGGAGTGCGTACTACGGGTCAACAAATTGACATTAGCAGGTACATGCTAGCCTTTCCCAGTGACTTGATAACAAAATACATTAATTAACTCTCAACTGTCTATAACAATAAAGGGTACATGTAACACATTTACACATGCATATAGGCCTACAAGCAGCATCTAGATGAATCTAGCTATAGGGCACCTGACTAGTAACATTGTAAAGGGAATATAGATTATCCAACATAGGTAATTATGATGTCATGACACTTTGAGTAGCATATTTAAGAAAGAGAAACAGTGAATATTTTTTAATTGCGTTAATCTTTTCTTAAATTATATTTATTTAGTATGAAGTGGTACTGTCAGCCATATATGTTTCCCATAATGCATTATATGAGTATTCATGATAGCCAAATTGACCCCTCGATCCTCGGTCCGCCCCATCATTTGTACAATTTTCAATCCTCACCCTATAAGCAAGCTTACATTGCATTTTGAGTGCTCTCCCAAGCTTAGTTTTTTAAAAAAAAAAAGTCGTTTATATGGAAACAGCCAAATTGACACCTTTTGGCCCCGCCCCCAGGGGGTCAGCCCCATCTTTTGCACAATTTTGAATCCCCACCCTATATGGATGCTACCATTGCATTATGAGTGCTCTCCTATGCTTAGTTTCAGAGAAGTCGTTTATATGGAAATAACCAAATCGACCCCTTTTGACCCCGCTCCTCAGACCCCGGGGGGTCAGCCCCATCATTTGTACAATTCTGAATCACTAACCTATAAGGATGCAACCATTGCATTATGAGTGCTATCCCATGCTTAGTTTCAGAGAAGAAGTCGTTTATATGGAAATAGCAAAATTGACTCCCTTTGGCCCCGCCCCTCAGGCCCCTGGAGGGTCAGCTCCATCATTTGTTCAATTTTGAATCCCTATTCTATACGGATGCTACCATTGCAGTATGAGTGCTATCCCATGCTCAGTTTCAGAGAAAACGTATATATGGAAATAGCCAAATTGACCCCGTCCCTCAGGCCCCCGGAGGGAGGGGGGTCATCACCATCACCTGTGCAATTTTTAATCCCCATCCTATAAGGATGTTACCATTGCATTATAATATTACCGTAAATAAGACAGTTACCTAAAGTGGTTCATGGATACCACAGCCTTCCAAAATACACAAGCATTACGCTTTTTACGTCATTACCGTAAATTAGACAGTTACCTAAAGTGGTCTTAAAATGGATTCTGTAATCCCCAAAACACTGGGGACAATAAAACAACAATAAAATAAATTCCGTTATTGTATTATTTCTCTATGAGCAGTATTGAGCACCGTTATTTTTTAGAGAATCTGGTAACTTATACAAACTGTACATCAACTTTATTTCGCGGCAACTTAATTTCGCAATTTCCGTTTCAAAACAAGTTCGCGAATCATCATTCACGGATTTAAAATTTTTACTGGACCATCTTTCAATATATATATATATAAATATGGTGTATGTATTGGTAAATTTTCAGAGATAAACTCTTGCAAATTTACTCTGATCGCGACATTCGCGAAAGTATCTAGCACGTTAAAGAAAGTTTGTTTACAGTAAATAAAGCCTAGTCCAGCGATTGCACTTCGTAATATTGTTCTAAAAATAAAAACGCAATAATTTCAAGCTTTTAAGTATTTTATTCTCCGATATTTCCCTTGTTCCGTGTCATGCATAGTATTTATTCCTAGAAACTATTGTTCATAAACCAGTTTTACGGACCAGGTAAGAAGAACATATGTAAGAAATGTTAAATATCATATCAACAGAATAGAATTTGTTCAGTGGAACATTAATTGTATCTACAAAGAATAACTTTTAAAATATTGAATAAATATTGCACATTTAATATCGTAGTATGGCTTCACTTCATACAATGTATCATTCTACATTTATAAAAGAAATGTCATCATAATTAAATAGTACAATGCTAACATGACGATTGAATTCAACATCTATATACTTGTTAATAAAGGTTGTGTTTGTAGAGAAGAGAAGATCAATCGCTGATATTAACACATAGTACATACACTACGTACGTAACTGATCTCACGTTGATGGAAATCTAAGAATTGAGGACCTATGTTATTATCTATATTGAACACTCTTCTCATCACTCTAGAACATAATGCATATACCATCTGTAACGCAAACTTTCTAAATGGCTACACACGTAAAACTATATACAATCTACTGATGACAACATTGTTTTTCATTGCCTACAATACTCATTAATGCTGGCAAGTTAAAAAGCATGAAATCGAAGTTTAAAAAAAAATTCATATAATAGTAATTTATTTCGAGAATTGTACCCGAGACAATCCCCTGTCATATAAAAGTCATTTTAGTCCTGTCTCTACCTGGATACCACCAAACTAGATCCTATGTAAATCGATCCTATACAAATCGCATGAATCGCCACAGGTGCGTTCCAACTTTCCAGTTAATGCAAGGTTAATAATGCATCATTATATTTTCAATGTATAGTTTTTTCAAACTCAAGAACATGCTTTAAAATACTCAATTTTATTTTTAAGAGAAAGTCAATACTCGAGATGAAAGGAAACATGCAATAAAAAGTCCTTGTTGCATATACCTTAACTCATCACTAAAGCCCCCACCCCCTCTCCCCGATCCAATCCCCATCTAGACACACAACTCAACTCGACCCCGAATACTGAGGCTATCAAATTAAACCTTACAAAAAGCTCGGAACTCACTCTAATCCTCAGGTCATACTCCCAAATAGACAACTCATAGCACCTTTCGTGAAATACGAAATATAGACTGAGAGATTAAAACAACACATTGATGAGCATGATACATAATAAAATAATATCATATGTATTGTTTTTTGACACGTGTACAATTTGTGCCGGTTATAACCACAAATGCATTTCTTCTTTATTCTAGTTGAAAAATGTGAAAGCTGACATAACAAACTAAACTGGCATGAAAATAACACCAATTGCTCTACACAAATTATTAGTTATTATTTCTTCGTAATGGTGCATAATATCGTAATTATTAAATTAGATTTATATGCTTTTCACGAAAACAGAATATTTCTTGTTGTTTAGAAATGTACGTCTATAATTCAACGTCTTGTATGAGTAACTTTTCAATGTTGATGTAGTTTCGCTGAAATTCATAGTGTTAAGTACAAAGGATGGATATTGTGTATAACAGCTATCATTGTTTCACAATCATAAACAATTAATATTTCTTAGCGCACACTATATCTACCAGCGTCAGAAACCCACAGTTGGTAGTACGACGTTACGCTACACATGATAGGTGTATTCAACTCGGGGACTCGGACAGTATCAATCTGTTTAAAATACAGATTACAAAACAATGCATTATCATTACTCCATTTGATACAAACATGTCATTAGAGGTCACATTCTATTAAATAGAGTGATTATAAGGATCCGTAGTTTAACGTTGAGTATGTTTAAATCAACCTGATAACTATAATACATGGTTCTAAATAATACGGACAAGTTTCTAAATGTGATATTGAATCGCAAATATGTTCACTTTCATTACGTCAGAAATACACCTACACTTAAATTGCTTATTTATCATATACAATATAATATAATATAACAGTTACTTTAAACAAGAGCTGTTGGAGAACAGCAAAGCTCGCCTATTCAGAAGAAGTTGATGTTGAAGTATTTACTATTTAAACATGGAAATATGACAAATTAACAGACTCTAAAAAACCTAAAAGGGCCCCAAATTGGTTGTATTATCACGTTCAGCATCCATATACATTACGAAAATAAAATCATAAACATTAATGATGACTTAAGCTTAAACAATTGACGAAACAGAAACTTGCTCAAAAACTTTAACGTGAAATGGGACGCCAACGCTGACGCCGACGCCGGCGTGACAACATTAGCTCCCCCTATTCTTCGAATAGGCGAGCTAAAAAGGCAATACTCCACTATACAAGAATTAAGACACAACACGAATATACCTACCGCAGTCTCCTAAAACACGCACCTCGCACTACATACACATTACACACCGCATACACGGGAGGCCGTCCTTACATGACCCTAACTGTTAATAGCACATTTATTAATCAAACAAATACCATAGATTTAGAACTTCAGTTTTCAATCCTGGGTTCGGTTGTTCAGTAAGCGATTGGCTTAATTACTTGATTAGTGAACATTTCAATTATCACCTGATTCCATATCTGTGAATATGTCTTCTCTAAAATGAGCAAGTAGGTAAAGAATGGAATACTTATAACAAGAATTTTATAAGATTTTGTTAAAAGTTTGCAAAGACATTATTTTATCTTGATTTGAAAAGTATCATTAACTTATGATTAACATTTAGGCTAGCCTTCTTTTGAACAACTGGTTCCAGATATTTTATATCAGTGACAGTGTCCCCTAATTTGTAAGTTCTGATAATCGTTATATCCTAACACACACACTTACCATATACAGATACTGACTCTGTACAACAACTTTAAGCACAGAATTTAGAAGCTAATATAAACAATGACATAAAGTATGTACAGTAATACCGAAGATAAAACAGTATTCCTTTACACCAAACAAGCTTTTTTTACTAAGCCAATTATCACGATATGTTTCTGAAAAAAGAAGACTTTTTCTCTCTAAAAAAATCAATCGAGAAACAAAGACTCGATGTATAGCAGTGTGTTATAAGTTTAATGTACACTATACAAGAAGTTTCGTGTACATGTATATTACATTGTACTTCCGTCGCAAGTAATTTTGTTTTCATTGTAGAAGTCACTGCAAAAAAAAGAAATATCATGTTCCATTGATTCTTAATCCAGTAAATATCTTATTCATCAGAAATCAGTAAACATCAAAATGAACACATTAAATGATTCATAAAACTTTAACAGTCTAGTTTGAAAAAGATCAAAAGATTTATATTCGTAAAATGTACCATATATTGTTGAAGATCAGACTGTTAAGAAAGCATTGAATGTTAGACTATAGATTCGAAATCAATTATATCAAATATTTGCACTTTTCATAACCTGATAAAGTGACGAAATGGCATAAATCCTAATTATCATAAATTTAACAAATTGGAAAAAAATGTATTAGATTTTAGGTTTGATTAAGCGTTTTTGTTAGATCTTTGATATTAAGTTAGGTATATTATACACAAACATAATCACATTATTGAATTTAAAATCAGATTTTGATGTATTAATTAACACCTAGTATGATATTATGATGTTAAAGCACAGAATTAAACTAAACTAACAATTGCCTTGATGAATTTATTTTTATTTCATGACACTCTTCTAATACTTAAAACGTTCCAAAGAGAATTCTATCATAATAATTACTTCATCACTTAAAATCATGTGTCTCTTATACATGTATTTTATCTTCATCACTGTCAAAATTATGTGCTTCTTTTGCCATCTAAATCAAATAATTATATATAATAGAAGTGAACCAAGAAATCAATATTTAATTATATTAGTACAAGCTTAGAGATTACAAAAGCTGTGTATTAAACCAGGCTGATTCATTGCGAAAGCTAAAAGCTCAATTTTATAATTGCTCTATGCATATTAAGCTTTAATTGATATTTACTTATGAGTTCATTTGTGTGCTTATTCGTAGTTTTTTTACCCTACCACAATCCAGTACAAAATGTGATGAAATGTGATTTCACTTGTCATGGGTTGAGTATTCGTAATTTATTCGACAGGTCAATGTTAGAGTTTATTAACCTCACAAAACAGTCGTATTTTGTATTGATCATGTGTTAAGCCTATTATCATACAGTATATATTTCAGTGAACCTCACACCGTGATATTACATACGTTATCTATAGATAAATATTGTGTTAGCTGTTCTAAGCTTGATTCAAACAAATAACTAATGATAAGAATGATTGTAAACAGCAATATCGGCCTAATGATCTATTTTGAAAAAAAAATATATATAATATCATGCTACAGCACTGACGAATGATATTTTAACTACTAAAATAAGGAGCAGATGAATTAGTGTTTTTCTTCAGTAACAAAAGTTACTAACTTTATACTATTACCATCATTGAAAAGTTTGAACGTCTTAATTCACTTTGATCAATATAATTATAATTAATGCTCTGTTGGCAGCGGAGCATATTAAGTTTAAGTTACATAAATAGCCCAATCTCTCATGGCTTTCAAATCTTAGAACAGCTATGATTGTGTTATGAAGATGGACATTTATAAATTGTCCCATTAATTAATCACATGCATGTCCCAGGAGTCTATAACTAGTTACCTCGTTATACTCTAAGCTACAGATCAAACATTGTCTTCCTTTGAGGGAACCTAAAAGTTAAAGAGTAACCCATTGTTACACAATCACATAAAAAATGAAATGCATTACATAATAACTTACTTTAAGGGCTTTGTCCATCTATCACATTTTCTATTCCTTTGTACCTAAGTGACATATTAATCTAAGTTGCACGGCGTTATCATAAAACAAAATGAGTGGAAATTATAGTTTGTTTGTTTGTTGCTATTTCCCATCTCAGGCTTAAGTCCATATTTTTCTTATATGCTGCAAAAGAGAGATTTCAATTTGTGGTTTTTGGGATAATGTAGCAAATACGTGATATAAACTGTTTCCAACAAAAAATTTGTGAAAACTGAAAATGACCTGTATGATCCATGCCAATCTGTTGTGTAAACGACATGTCAATACACACATGATATTTGAAGTTAATGTAAAATAGGTCAAATACAGTATAGTTGCTGATATTTGTGGGAGATTTAAATTTTGCGGATTCATCCTAATTCATGAAATTGAAATACATATTACCGTATTCGACTAAATAAGCGCCCATGTCCCTATAAGCGCCCCTCCCCATTTTTTAGGCCATGATTTCAATTGCCCATGCATAAATAAAGATCACAAACTATATAGATTTGCAATGATTTCGTCTTAAAAGCACTTTTTGCAATTTTTTAAATGCCCTGGGCGCTTATTGGGTCGAATACGGTATTAGATAGCACACCCTGTCACAAAAATGACACTTTCAAAGGCTATGAAGGTGATTCATGTGAATAAGTTTACATAGCACACCCTGTCACAAAATGACACTTTCAAAGGCTATGAAGGTGATTCATGTGAATAAGTTTACATAGCACACCCTGTCACAAAATGACACTTTCAAAGGCTATGAAGGTGATTCATGTGAATAAGTTTACATAGCACACCCTGTCACAAAATGACACTTTCAAAGGCTATGAAGGTGATTCGTTTGAATAAGCTACTGAGGTGAATAAGTTAAAGTGAACAGCCGGGCAAGGATGGCTAAAGTCGGTAAAAATGGTGTGAATGTATCCAGTATAATTTCTTATGAAATCGAAAAATAAAATATCTCGTCAAAATCTGTCTGCGTACGAAGAAATTAATTTAAAGTATAGAAATCCTGAAATGTCCTCCCGGCTGACTATGTCTGTGGTTACATTTCCACGCAGCCTCGCTTTCAATGCTTTCAACTTTTCTTTATTTCAATGGTCAGAACTGGGAAACGTAAGCAGAACTTGACCGTCGTATTAATGTGTGAGAACTTTTGGAAGGCCAATGAACGCATTTAGACTGGTTTTCTTTGCCTGACTATTCACTTTAATGAAGTGACTAAGTTCCAAATATTATACTGCGCGATTTCAACACTCACAAGATTTAACAACTGTACAGTAGTTTAAACAACTAAAGAAACACATGTTGGTATCACATTTAAAATCATTGCTTTTCACTCCAGAACAACATACATGGAAAGGTTGACTGACTTAAAACATTTGCTTTTAAAAAACAAATGAGAAAAGATCTTCGCTAAAAAGACATACAGCACGGAGAGAGTGCTGGGGAAATCCTAGCGCATAATTTTGGCAAAGATGATATTTTTGTGATTTCACATAACATTGCCTTGATCTCAAAAATCTGATCAGCAAAATATCATAAAATTATTTTAGTTGGCTCATATATATATTTTTAACGTTAGCTCGTAAAAAAACAGCTAAAAATTATTTTCTCCTTTTTTTAAGTTAAAATCACAAAAATAACCAGCTATGTGATATGAAAAAATAAAGCATGCATGAAGCTGTTTATCAAAAACTGTTTACACAGCTTAACAAGAACAATACCTAAACATGCATATGAATGTGTTTTTTAAATGAAATCTACATATACATGAACTTATAACTATTCTGCATAAAATTGATCTTTTTGTCCCAGTTCAAGTGTCTAAATATGGACTGTGCATCAATGTTGACAACCTATAATTTGACATTAGTTCCTTATATGGTCATCTATAAATTAAATAGAACGAAGAAAATAAAATCGCCCATTTAAAATGAAAACGTGAGATAATTAATATATAGAACTATTACAAGTAGTTGTACAGTGTAGACTATCTCCCATTACAGGTTCTGAAAACTTTTGACAGGCATAAAATGGAGGACCAACTCGAGTGGCTATATAATATGAAATTTATGAAACGAGTTCAATAATTTGTTATACCACAAGCTTTAGGCGATAATTTGTTTGTTTGATAAATTAACGTCCAATTAACAGCTAGGGTCATGTAAGGACAGTTTCCCATGTACGCCGTATGAAGTGAGTATGCAGTGTGTGGTGCGTGTTTTGGGAGACTGCAATATATTTGAGAAGCCTATATAATTATTTAATAAACAGTTTAACAAATTTCATATAAGACTTATACATGACTACGATTGTAATCACATAAATTCTATATAAGAGTGGCAAAATGACACTCTGATTTGACGTTTATGTCTACAGAGACAATTGTTCAAGACTCTAATTTGACATTTCCGTTTACAGAGACAATTGTGATTCTGATACCATTACTACCAATGATATCACGGTAGTGTTATCACATGCGTGTCTTTCGATATTTATGAAATGGCTATTTTACATGACTAAGCAGGCCAGTGACATGATAAATTAATATAAAACAAACATCCTAATTCATATCAGTTATGTTAATCATACTTTTTTTAATTTTGTGTTAAAAACATATTTACAGGTATACAGTCAAAAATGTGTTGACTTTATGAATAACATGAGACATATCACATATAGTTTGATAAAAGCACTTTTTTAACTATGATCACATTTTTTTATCATTTAAAAAAAAATAGGTAAATGCATTTATTTACAGTGTATTTTAAATCACAGATTGAAATAGATGAAAAGACATCTTTATAACTACAAAAGAGATGAGTAAATTTTAAATTTTACTGATATATCTACACTGTGAATCAATTATATTAACTTTACAAAGACATTTTTAAATGAGAGATGTTCATGCCTAACTCTTTCACCCCTGAAATTTCACAATGGACTGTTCTAGTCTTTGACTTGGATGAGTCTAAATGTGTCTTCAGGGGTAAATGTGTCTTCAGGGGTAAATGAGATAAATATGTAAATGCAAAAACCAAAGAGTATTTCTATAGTGTGATGATTATCAATACTAAATAATGAAGGATGTACTTAATTAAAAAAAAAATTATGGACAAAGAAATTTAACCCATTCTTTGCCTTATCCAAACTAATCTGGATAATTAGTTTAAATACATTGCAATTTATAATTAATATATAGCAGTGAGTATAGAAAATTTAAATGATCAAATAATCTTTTTTTTTTAAATTTTCACATGATTCAGAAATAATAATCCTGCGACATATTTACAAAACTGATTTTTTGACGACATTTTGTGTGCCATTGCCAGGATTATCTACAAGATTGTGTTCATATCTTTAATAGCAAAGAAGAATGTCTATTAACAATGGCATGACCTTGAAAAATGATTCTTTACTATTTTACATAGACATAAGATTATGGCATCTTTTATAATTATGAATCAAGCTTAAGTAGCAAAATAGTTATAAATTGAAATGACCATTTAATATTTTGAATATCATTAAATCGGCTAAAAAGGACACCTCTACTTAAAGGAAACCTATCTATAATGGACACTCATCTACCCCATTCATTACAATTTTCTATGTTAGTGACCTCTGTATAAAGGGCACCTGTCTATAAAGGACAGACTCATCAACCACATGGTGCAATTTACTACCAATATCCAATGTCATGTAATTGACCATTGTGAAAAGCACACAACAGTCATATCTATAAAAGACATTTTGCTATGTTTGTTTGTGTTCCTTTATACTGTATATCATTCACCTCTATATAAAGGATGCCTGTCTATAAAGGATATTGTGCTACGTCTGTTTGGTCTTTATAGACAGGTTTCACTGTATATTATTCACCCCTATATAAAAGACACCTGCTATTATTCACCCCTATACACAGGACACCTGTCTATTATTCACCTCTATATAAAGGACACCTGTCTATGAAGGATATTATGCTATGTCTGTTTGGTCTTCTTCATTGACAGATTTCACTGTATTTCGTACAAAAATACACTTCATTCAATGATTTTATTCAAAATACAATATTATTACTGCAGCTCTAAGTTAGTAAAGACAATTACATTATGCAGTCATCATGAATAATTCTTATAACAAATTGCATAAGAGGCACGCATATTTGTTTTTTGTGTCCTCAATTTTAAATTGACATAAATTAAGTAATCCAATCAAAATTGCCAATTTAACCACATATAACATCTTAAGAACCAAATTGATTCCATTGACTATGTGATCCAATCAAAATTTATTATTTAACCACATGACCTCATAAGAACCAATCATATCTGACGATTTGATCATGTGATATTCCTGTAATCACCTGAGGTCAGACTTGTTCTTGACACCAATAATAATTAGTTTTCCGTCCCGTAGACCAACAAGGATATGACTGCCGTTGGTTGTGATGGCGATACAGTGGATCGGGACGTGAAGAGGGAGAGATGTCAGTGTCTTCAATCTGCCGACATACAAAACGACGCTCAGTGTAGAACTAAGTACGACTTAAATGTTTATCAAAACGTATTATCAACTTGATCAATCGAAGCTTTTATTTTACTAGGTACTACAGTACAGTGGCTTTTAACAGATGTTATAACTGTAAATTTATACTAATTAAAAATAAAATAGACATAATTGTATTTCACTTTAAAGTTAATGATATTTTCCTATTATAATTATTTAATAATTATCAATAGTACAAAATTTAGAAATGACTAATATTTGATCTCTTAATTTGTAATTGTTGCCACAGTCTATTGTCATAGAAACAAAGTCTATTGTCATAGAAACAAAGGCTATTGTCATAGAAACAAAGTCTATTGTCATAGAAACAAATGAAATGAGAAATGCTGTATTTCAATACAAAGGAGTTATAACGTAGTTACAGAAGTGTGAGATTTGAAAGATTTACTCACGCAAAAATCTCCAGCACACTAAGGTTACCCTGTGTATCACCGGTGATGAGATGTTCACCCGACACAATCATGTGACCAAGGCCATAGGTCAACTTCTCCGCGAATAAGTGCTTGCCGTTGATTGAGTAGAGATGAATGGAAAATCTCTCCTACAAATAGTTATTTAATTTCTGAAACATCTAGTAACAGTATAAAGAGTATATATATAATATATAGGTTAGCCTGAAATCCCCTATATTTAACATGCTAGTTACATAGATTGTTTGAATTCATGATCTGAATTTTTTATGTACTAATCAAGGATTAAAACAAATTAATTACTTGGAGCTTTTTTATTTATTTAGTTCCATAATTTATTTTCATAAAAAATGATGTTTCTACTACAGCAGAAAAAAACCCAGTTAGATGTCTTAATTAGAAAATATTGTTCACGAATGCTTGACAAAAGCATTCATGAAAGGTCAAATTTTGGGCCTTGAATGGCATTAACTTTGGACCTCGAGTGGCCTTACATTTGAGCCCCGCGTGGCCTTACCTTTAGGCCTCAAGTGGCCTTACCTTTGGGTCTATGGGGAATGTTTCGTGGCAGTACAAGGCTATATGGCCAGTCTCGTCCACCACTACCATAGGTATGTTGAGGGTGTAGCCGGTCAAGCATGGCGGCCGTAGTGTCCTCATGTAGTGACCATTCCTCACCGTGTGGACTATCACAGTACCATCCTAAACACAAGAATGATTTATTTGAAGCTGTCTGTATAATTGAAGCTCTGTTTCTAGAATTGGCCAAAAAAGTAATGTCTGTCATACATAATGCTTCAGTAAACAAACTCAGAATGAGAAAACAGGCCATGATGGACAGTGTAGTTGTCTAACATAGCCATATAATTGACGAGAAAACATAGAGTTACCTCCCTTCGGTATAAAAATCCTTAACAAAACATTTTAAAATATATATAGCAGCTTAACTTTATATTGATCAAAAGAAACCTATCAGGGAGTGGTATCTGAGCGATTTAAATATTCTGACATATTACCACACACCCTCATTCTATAGGTTGCCAGTTTGAATCCCATGTGCAGAAGTTACCAGGTACTGAATGCTGGTCAATGTTTTTTGTCCGAGTACTCAGACTTTCCTCAACCAACAAAACTGGCTCAACCTTAAATGGCCCTGATTGTTAATGAGGCTCTATGTAAAGTATCTACAGACTGAAGTATACAACTCCATGGTAACGTCACATTGATAATGTGACCTTCTCAAAGCTACGTAAAGTATCTACAGACTGAAGTATACAACTCCATGGTAACGTCACATTGATAATGTGACCTTCTCAAAGCTACGTAAAGTATCTACAGACTGAAGTATACAACTCCATGGTAACGTCACATTGATAATGTGACCTTCTCAAAGCTACGTAAAGTATCTACAGACTGATGCTACGTAAAGTATCTACAGACTGAAGTATACAACTCCATGGTAACGTCACCTTGATAATGTGACCTTCTCAAAGCTACGTAAAAGTATCTACAGACTGAAGTATACAAACTCCATGGTAACGTCACCTTGATAATGTGACCTTCTCAAAGCTACGTAAAGTATCTACAGACTGAAGTATACAACTCCATGGTAACGTCACATTGATAATGTGACCTTCTCAAAGCTACGTAAAGTATCTACAGACTGAAGTATACAACTCCATGGTAACGTCACCTTGATAATGTGACCTTCTCAAAGCTACGTAAAGTATCTACAGACTGAAGTATACAACTCCATGGTAACGTCACATTGATAATGTGACCTTCTCAAAGCTACGTAAAGTATCTACAGACTGAAGTATACAACTCCATGGTAACGTCACATTGATAATGTGACCTTCTCAAAGCTACGTAAAGTATCTACAGACTGAAGTATACAACTCCATGGTAACGTCACATTGATAATGTGACCTTCTCAAAGCTACGTAAAGTATCTACAGACTGAAGTATACAACTCCATGGTAACGTCACATTGATAATGTGACCTTCTCAAAGCTACGTAAAGTATCTACAGACTGAAGTATACACCTCCATGGTAACGTCACATTGATAATGTGACCTTCTCAAAGCTACGTAAAGTATCTACAGACTGAAGTATACAACTCCATGGTAACGTCACATTGATAATGTGACCTTCTCAAAGCTAATTAAAGTGTCTAC